>NC_134274.1:52607842-52795342 GCF_031893055.1 Leptodactylus fuscus
CTCCTCAATATATAAGTCCTGGAAAGACCTTTAACTCCATTGGACTTAATATGGTGGCATACATAGGCAGACACAGACAGCATAAGGATCCTAGTCTATCATAAAGCCCCCTTTTTTGTGCTCACTAAAAATCCACTATTAATGGTTTGCCCAATCCCTTGCCTGCAATGTAACAGGATAGAAATCTGCGGGGGGAAATGATGGGGGCCCAAGTAAGGGAGGGAAATAAATGTCCTAAAAATTTTCCTTGTGGTGAAACCCTTTAAAGTAGTTATCCACATAATAAGACAACCACATGACGTCTTCTATAGAACCTAAAATGTCATCCATCCAAAGAATTACATGGTGCTGACTATAATCAATGTTGAATCCTTCAAAGCAAAGGATATTCTTTGTTATTACTCTATCCTCAGGCTCATTGATGAGGATCCCAAATGAGGGAGTCCCTTGAATTTAGGGCCCTTTACACGACTAATTCCCATTCATGGAAGACTGAACTAGGCCATGTGCATAGGCGTTATTGGATGGCCCAATTGCTACAGTAATGCTGAGCCCCCACATAGTGTAAACACCTCCATTTTTCTAGCATTTTCCATATAGGTAGAATAGAAGCAGATATTCTGTGAAAAGCGCTGTGGGAAAAATGTGATACGTTTCAACGCAGCGCTTTTTGGTTACAGCCTGCTACATGGGGCCTTAGCCTAACGATCGGATGGCGTTATGTACTGACATAATACAGTGAGTTCCCAAATAGTCTGAATACTACAGTAATGAACTGTCATTACTGTAGTATTCAGACTATTTGGGAACTCACTGTATCATATCCTACTATGGTGCAGTCTCTCCTATGCACACAGCCAAGTTCAGCCCCTGAAATACAGCCCCCGCACAGACCGTTTGCCAACTAACAGAACTTGATTGAGTAAAATGGCCTTAAATCAGAATTCCCTATTAAGGTTAAGGCCCACATAGCCAGCCGTAGCCAGAAAATGTTTTTCACAGAAAGTCCTCAGAGTTTTTCTCTGCTAACTTTCTACCTCTATTATATCTATATGGAAGATGCCAACTTTTCCATACCATAGGTATAACTGACATGTTGCGATTCCCACTGCTGATTTTTTTTCCGCAATGCGTGGATGGGATTATCCAGAATCCCAACCACTTTGCAGGTAATGGAGCCAGACTTAGCCATGGACTTAAAACCCACAGCAAGTCAATTATTACAGCAGGTTTTACCTGCAGGTTTCAACCATTGCAATGCAACTTTGAAGCCCCGTCCGGAGAATGTTTGACAATGGGTTTCATAAATCAGAGAACCTCTTTTAGTTCTGGCTGGTTGGCCAGTAAGGACACTTAAGGATTCTCTGTAAAACGCCTAAACTAAAAGTCTTTAAACAAACTTCTGTTAAAACCTCTTCTATTTCTGAGAAAGCTCAGTGTCCAATAGTGGGGGCTCTATCAGGGTACACGTACAGTGGGACAGATGAACTAAAGCTGTATGCGTATAGACTAGACAGCCTCAAACTGCACCAGAATATAATATTCTTTGAAAATCAGGCACACTTTTAGGGCTAGTTCACATGGAGTTTTTTGGCAGTGGATTTTGAAGCGGAATCCGCCTCAATGACTTCAATGGGAGCCGCTCGCTTATTTTTCCTCTAGCTAGTAACAGAAAAAAGAAGCGACATGCCCTATCTTGCCGCGGAGTCCACGGCTCAAGACACGCTCCAGTGTAGGCCCATTAATTCGGGCCTATACAGGAGCGGGATGCCACGACAGAATGCCGATGCGGCATCGGCATTCCAGCGAGGCACAGAATACCATACCAGAAACTGCTGTTTTTTTGTGAAAAATGTTCTGTATTAAACCATCCTTGCAGCTCTCATAAGTACAAATTTTGTGCAGAAATGTCAGTGACTGTCCCATGCATCTAAATGGTGCCTGCAGAAATCTATGCACTTGCCATAAAAAAAATCCCATTGAGGTGACTGGAACTGTCTTTACATCACAGATATTTCTAAAACAAATTTGCCATATTGTGAATTCACCCAAAGGTTTGCCATACACGTCAGATATTAGACAGCCATTATGCAGCTCAGATCAGTGATGAGATCATTTGTATGAACTAAACTGCCCAATGACCGGGGGGCAGAGCCCAGCGAGTCTGTGCCAAGTGGCCATTTTGGCTGAGAAAGTCTAATGTGGCCATCTTTAGGTTTTGGCCCACCTATGACTAGTTTTTAGATATGATATCTATGATATTTAGATTTTTATTAATGGATCCCATTCTACTTGTTTCACATCCAGTATACTGAGAAAGCTGGGTGATGCGTTAAAGGTAAATTGAGAAACAGATGTAATGAATGAAAAAAACTGAACAGAATTGATATTCCTGTTTCCTTTGCATTATTTGGGATATCCTACATCACGATACTATGCAAATCTTCGTATAATGGTGATCAAATTGTATAGTTACTAAAATAGATTTGGAAATAACAGTGGTATAGGGAACAAAGTTAAGTCTGAATGCCGTGCACACATGTATTACTCTGTGCGGTCTGGGTAGATGTAAAGGCTCCCACGTAATATCTGGGGTTGGAATACAATAGGCAAGGTTCTAGGGTCTGAAACTGTAGACTTTAATAAAGCCACTGACAGCAAATAAGAGTCTGACATGTGAGTCACATTACTCACAACAAGGGCTGCTTTGTAGTTTTAGCTGCACCCCAATCCGGTCCGTACAGTAGCTGAAAGGACAGAACAAACTGCAGCCTTTAATAAATACAACTTTTTCTACAAAGGCCAGGAACAGATTGACTTTGTGCGGTGTAGCCACAGCTGCAGGTTACTGTCTCATTCCGGGACACAACTCTCTTTTTGGCACTTGTTTAGAAACTGGATTTCTGGAGTCATGAAAGTAAACTGTCCTTTATGGCTCGAATATTTCTGCCGGATATGAAGCCCATTATGGATGGATGATCTTTAACAAGTACTCGATCTATGGATTTGCAATGCGTTTCTTAAATGGTTATGTGTAGTTAACATTGATTTTATCGACTTTATGGTCTCAGTTACTATATATATATGTTATAGCCTTTGTCTGTTTGGACTTCATCTTCAATAAATATTACTTAGTATGGGGTAAAGAAAATCTGTTGCGTAGATACCATGAAGCAGGTTGGTTGTTGATGGATCTTATTATAGTTTTATTCTCAGTCTACTTATCTTTTGTGTAGTTTAATCCACCCTAGATCTCACCTCATTGGCACAGAATACAGAACAGCACACTTACAGCCATGCTCCACCACAATCGATACTATCAGGTAAAGGGGTTGTACCAGCTATTGAAGTTATCAGAGATGGCCAAGCAATGTACTTGGATATCTCCGGTGCCCCCATAGAAAATTAATGGAGCAGCAGTATATATGCCCATACCGTCGCTCCTTCAAGATCAGAACCCCAAAGATCATTAAGTTATTCTCTACCCTATTGAGGGGTACATTGGTAAAAGGTGCCCATACAACTTATATGAATGTGAATCGAGTCTGCCAATTTCATTGAGGCCAAACAACCTTCCAATGTGTTTGGAGTCAAGGATACAAGAGGGTCATTCCGGGGCCACACGCTGGCTCAGTGGTTAGCACTGCAGCCTTGCATAAAACTATCTGCAAGGAGTTTGTATGTTCTCCCTGTGTTTGCATGGATTTCCATCCCATACTCTAAAAAGACATACTGATAGCGAAAAATGTACATTGTGAGCTCTATGTGGGGCTCACAATCTACAGAAAAAAAAAAAAAAAGAAGAGAGGATCGCTCAGTTGGATTTTAACTTGTTTATTTATTTGTTCTCAAGAGTGAGGTGTCAGTCAGTGCTTTAAAGGGGTTCTACCATTAAAAAAAAAAAAAAAAAATTCTAGTTGACACGTACTCCATAGAACTACAGGAGTGTACTGCGCATGCTCGCGTAAGTGGCCACAAAAAAATGGCTGCCGGAATGTGCACTCGGTTTTGCCTGCGGCCCAATGGCAAAGCCAAATGCGCAGGCGTACAAGTGTGACCCCAGCAGAAGAAGAATATGAAGAGGCTGTTGCTGATGAAGATGGAGGCAGCGCTGGAGAGAGTTCTCTCGCAGCATTGGGGACACCCCCAGTACTACAAGAGAACTCATTTGCATACCGACAAAAAACTGATTTTTAACCAAATGGCGGGGTGAAGAAGACATCTAAACGTAGGAGAAGAATAGCCTTTCTTAAGGTTATTCCGACGTGTCAACTAGAAAAAAAAGTTTTAAATGGTAGAATCCCTTTAATAATTTCTCCCTTTTGAGAACACATGCATACTCAGTCATGCTCGCTTGCATGTATGGGGGGAGGGGGATATATGATATGCATGGACAGCCTTAGGAATGATGCATCAGCCAGAGGCTTCACTACAGGGTCTCAGCCATTCCTTTAGTCTCAAGTAGTTGTGTGCTTTACATTAATGCTCTTTTCAAGCCAGTGGGGCTGTGCTGCAGTTCCTTCCACAGCAGATGACTCACAGCACTACTGTGGCGGTAAAGACTTATAGGAGGTTACTATTTCTGTTCTATACTTCAACTCCTTTATTTATTAGCAGTCATTGAGGGTCCTGACCATTCAATGATGGATTGCATATACATCATATTATAGAGATTGTCAACCACTCGTCATAGTAAATATATCCCTATAAACTACACTTCCCTTTCCACTAATCTCATTATAATCTTTCTTGTATTCCCAACCCATTTTTTCTCTTTCGGCAATACTAATGGTATATATCCAACCAAGAAAAATGTATTATTATAAAAGTGATCAGAACCACCCCTGTTCAATTGAATTTAGAGTTAATCCCCTAAAAGTTTTAGGCATGTGTGGGTAGAAAATTACTTTCATGTTTGATGTGACGAACCTTTGAATGCCGTGTCCTGGAAATAATGATATGGCCCCACGGAGCCCTTGAATCTGGGATTACATAAAGAGGCAGAAAGATAAGGACAAGCTACATCCACAGAAGATCTGGGCTTAGTTCTCCAACATGCCTGCGGAGTTCCTTCAAATACTGTCTGTCGGGATGAATTTGTATCGTCCTTCTAAGCTATTAGAGGTGTATGTGCACCTTTAAGAGTGCTAAAATATAGTAACAAAGGCAAGGAGGAAGCAATTGGAAGAAGAGCCTTTCACAGATGGGCTTAGATGTAGACAGATAACATTCACACCATCCATCCCGTCACCCAATAAAGGCAGACAGTAGTTTGTAGTACAAACAAGTGATTTAAAATGTAAGGCTATTAAAAAGAAGCTGCGAAGAAAGACCAAAGGATCCCATATCTAGGCAATTCCATTATTACTGCTCAGCAACATCTTAATCAACCTGTCATCATAGATGGGACTGACATCAGAACCCACAGGAACTAATGCAATTAGAGGGAAGATTCTAACCAAGAACAATTTACAGACTAGGTAATTAGGATTAAGGAGCAGGCTGGGTGGACCGAGCGCTCTGTACCTTGCATAAATCTCTATATCCCTGACCATAAAACCGGAGGAAGTGACAGAGTAGGAAAGAGTGTGGCTGTTCTGCCCAAGTGACAGGTGCTCTTCTCTCCGCTTTCTCTATAATTTCTTCCTCTAGAATGAACAATTGCAGAGTTGTGTTCATTTGGGGAACATTGCTGCTTAACTGCAGTTCAAAGGATTTTATAGCAAGTGTGCGACAGATGCTTAAACATAAAATTATATGGTACTCATTGTGTATATTATTCGTAAACTAGATCTTATGTAAAGCCTACCTTATACCTGCCTTCTCATTTTATAACAAATGTGATATTTAGGCGCAGAAAGGAATTTTCTGTATAAAACGTAATTTCCTTCCTAACTAGGCAAACATTAGGAATGGCTCTTTTTCATTATGACTTACAACTTGTATTGAAAAGAACAGAAGATGGCATTACAATTACTTCTGTATCAGTCTGATGGGATGCCTGCTCTGACTGGGTACCTGGCTCTGCATTGCCCTTAACCTGGCCATATATATGAGATAGGTGTTGGCCACATGTGTCAAGGTACTCTCTCTGTAACTAGTCAGTGAGACCCACACGTCAGTCCCCAACCCTACACGCTATAGTCTACCCCTGTGCCCACAGTGGGTTCAGTCCCCAATCCTACACGCTATAGTCTACCCCTGTGCCCACAGTGGGTTCAGTCCCCAATCCTACACGCTATAGTCTACCTCTGTGCCCACAGTGGGTTCAGTCCCCAATCCTACACGCTATAGTCTACCTCTGTGCCCACAGTGGGTTCACTCCCCAATCCTACACGCTATAGTCTACCCCTGTGCCCACAGTGGGTTCAATCCCCAATCCTACACGCTATAGTCTACCCCTGTGCCCACAGTGGGTTCAGTCCCCAATCCTACACGCTATAGTCCACCCCTGTGCCCACAGTGGGTTCAGTCCCCAATCCTACATGCTATAGTCTACCCCTGTGCCCACAGTGGGTTCAGTCTCCAATCCTACATGCTATAGTCTACCCCTGTACCCACATTGGGTTCACTCCCCAATACCTACACGCTATAGTTAGTGAGGAGATGTGTATAAACTTGTATCCCAACCGCAAGTTATCTCCTGTATGAACATGGAATCAGACATGCCCAATCCTTGTTGTCCATAACATCTGTTGACCACTTATAACCACCATATCTGTTGGACTACTTGCACTCATGGATATCAATGGACATTGTGCCATGACTCCTATCCCTGAAAAAATGATACAGAAAAATTAACTTTTATTATAAGTTCCTTTTGGCAATTTCAGCTGCTCAGACTAGGAAGCGCCCCATGATCTATGCAGCTAGTAAGGGTATGTTCATACGGCGGGAAAATGGCTTCCGTGTGTGAACATACTGCACGGCTCGCTGCGACTGAGTGCAAGATAGGGCAGATCGCTTCTTTTTCTGCTAGTAGCGGCTCCCATTAAAGTCAAAGAACGCCGTTTTTGGCAGTGGATTTTGAGCCAAAATCTGCTGCCAAAAAACTCTGTGTGAACAGACCCTTAGTTGTTTCATTTTACAAGCGAGACAACACCTTTAATGGGAACCTATCATCAACATATCTTTTTTTTTTATGTAGATTGTGAGCCCCACATAGGGCTCACAATGTAATTTTCCCCCCCCCTATCAGTATGTCTTTTTTGGAGTATGGGATGTAAATCCACGCAAACACGGGGAGAACATACAAACTCCTTGCAGATGTTTTTTTTGCCTTTGGCAGGAATCGAACCAAGGACTCCAGTGCTGCAAGGCTGCAGTGCTAACCACTGAGCCACCATGTGGCCCCTATAATTGATGTTTCTGTGTATGATTATAGCATCTTCCATCTTGTCTGAGATTCCCCTGCTTTATGGCAGTCTCATGCAGCAATAGTCTGGAGCTGACTCTTTGAGGTCTATAGGAGACATTTTCTGTGCAGGCAGGGTGAGTAGATATGCTATGATATCTTTTGTCAGTAATGGTTGCATTGATGGCTCAGCAGTGTTATCTATAGAGGTCCTTTTTTTCTATTGTAATCATACCTGTCTTGCTTGTGATAACTGCTGCACAGAAAAACCCTGCAGAATTGGCTAGTTCCAGTCTATTATTAAGCTTAGTGGCTAAGGTGAGAATTGTATGATTTAGTACTTTTTTGTAATATAGATGTAACATGGAAGAATTTTAAAAAAATATGTTTAACATAAAAACTTGCTTTAAGAGGTAAGTCAATTTCGGGTAACCCATTCTCTTTCAGTGTCGGCTGTTCCCATTTTTGTAGTGCATCTTATAGACAGCAGACTTTTCACTGCAGTGATCACATGGGGATAGGTCACTGTCTGCAGCAACATTCAACACTTTCCTCCACCTCCACTTTCTGCAAATAATTCTAACAGACTTTAAGTTAGGACTTTTCCTTTATTACTTATCTTTCTGTATCCAAAAAATATCAAGACTATGTGCACAGTGCTAAATCTTCATTCTCGTACATAATAAACCAATAACCAGTTATCTACTCATTACAGAATCCTACAATATAAACATCTCCTTCCATATATTGCTAACTTTAACCACTTCCTGACAATCCCTGCAGTCGTACAGTTGTAAATTATGGCGCCTCAAGCTTCTTAATAATTCTGGTACATGTTCGGAGGTCCTATGCACCTATCCTCAAGTCCCTGACTGGTGTAGCTATCTGGCATACTTCAGGCCAGTACATCTGATGACCTGCGCTGTTCCCACCGACTGTATATTCCTGCCCCGATTCACCCACTGTATTAAGAAGATCAGATGTAGGCATCTTACTGGCACAGCAGTGAAAGTGTTTTGCCTATAGTTGCATGTTACGGTTACGGTTCTTTCTGCAGCTCTTTTAGGAGAAAGTTCAGAGAGTTTTCCTCTGCGGACTCTCTCTTAACATTATATCTACGGGAAAGCTGCCGGCATTTCCGTAGATATAATTGACATGCTGCGATTTGCAAAGCCGCAACGGTTTGCAAATCGCAGCGTGTCCGCGCTGTGATCTTTCCCGCAAAGTGAAGATGGGATTCGCATGAATCCCCTCCACTTTACTTGTACTGTACAACGCAGTGATTTTTCCTGCAGCGGCTCCGCGGCGGGTAAATTGCTGCATTTCCGGTCCGTGGGGCCCCGGCCTAAAGCTCACTAACCCCTCCCTACTCCCGCTACCACATTGCTAATGCATAAGTGTCATTTATTTTTTTATTGTATAGAGAAAGAGAGTTTAACAATTTTTGCGATATACTTTGCTAGGGAATTAATGATGGTTTTATTAAATAACAGTTTCTGAATTGAGCATTGCTTAGGAATAGCTGTATATTGTAGTGTATAGAGTGTATTGTACATGCTTCTCAGCCTGCCCCTTCCCTAACTGTCCTGCTTCCTCCATAGAAACTAATAATACTATATCTATAATAATCCTACATTATTTTTACCTGGTATGTACATACCAGGTAGGTGCTGATTGTCAGGAACACAATCCATTTTAACGTATATAATACGGCAGAGCCCCAGACAAAGTATTATGTTCTCCTTACTGCCTCCATAATGTATATTGCCCTCTAGGTGTTTCCACACAGTATAATGCCCCCTCAGTGGTCCCTACACTTTATAATGCAGTCCACATGGTATAATGTCTCCTTTAGTGCTCTCCTTACTGTAATGCCCCTCGTGTCCCCCAAACAGTGTAGTACCCCTTGTGCCTCCACACAATATAATGGCCTCTTATGCAAAAAACCCAGCACAATACCCCCAGCTCATCCACCACACACCACACATTATTATGCCCACAGCCCCCACACATTATAATACTTCCCACCTTAGCTTCCACATACCCTAGGAAGTGACTGGTAAGTATGTTCCTCAGACTACTTGTTCCTTGTCTGCTCCTTGTGTATTACAGTAATGCTGGCACGGAGAAGGCGAAGCATAACGACTGCGCACCCTCCAGACCCCGCAGAAACGTGACCTTCCCCAGAACCGCCAGATCTGTCCTGGGTTGGTGGTTACTATACATTGCAAAGTTGCAACCCGTGGGAGTGTGAATAGATTACTAAAAAGTCCTGGAAACACTTTTAACATATTGATTATTTCAAATTTGGGATTAAATTGGGATTAAATTATTTCAGCTTCCATTAGTTTGCACACTGTCCTAACCTTAACATCATAGATCAATTATAAAGAAAGTTAGGGGCAACACGGTGGCTTATTGGTTAGCACTGCAAATTTGCACCGCTGGAATCCTGAGCTCGAATCTTCCCGGAACAAAACATCTGCAAGGAGTTTATATGTTCTCCCTGTATTTGCATGGGTTTCCTCCCATACTCCAAAGACGTATTGATAGGAAAAAAATGTACATTGTGAGCCCTATATGGGGTTCACACTCTACATTAAAGGAAAAAATTATAAAGAAAATTTTCCAACTTTTATCTTTGTGAAATATGTTCATCCCCCCCTTCCCCCAGACTATGGCTTGTTCTGGTCTAATTATAGGGCCAGACAAGACTGCCATTAATTGAAAATGAGACCATAGCAATGACATTCAGAGTTTAAAGGTCACCCTTGGGATTATTTTGCGGCTGTCTCCATCAAGTGTTCAGAAAGGAGTAGGGGGATGTATTTGTCCAGTTACGGAGATTAAAACTGCGCCTATCAATAGACATGGAAGGCATGTTGCTGTATTTTGCGTTTTGAAATGGATAGGAGAACTGGCCTTCGATAAAGCCAATCGCAAGCAATTTCCCTGCTGAAAGGTGGCCTACCTGAAGGAACGAGGCCACCGCCAGCTGCATGTCAGGTCTGTCAAACTTGGCCAGGTCTGTCAATTAAGAGAACACAGAGCAATCTGTGAGCGCTGAAAGGGATCTCTTTACAGGCCCCAGGAGCCAAGACACAGCCCATTGTTTGCTCTGCATGTCTCACATAGTTTCAGGGTCCTGATAAGTAGGCGCACCATGAAAACCTGTATTATATGCGGCCTAAGTGATACCTCTCTGAGCTAAAGGCAGAGTGAGGTGGAAGGAGTCTGTGAAGAGGTAATATTGCACCTTCACTTAGTGGGAGATGGGGCAATGAAAGACACAGGTATGGTGGTCCCAAAGCTCATTCAGAAGCTCATGTTGACTGATGACTCCTTTTTATTTTTCCCCCCGTCTTTTTTCATTGAGTTCAGAATTGATGGGCTGCACGATAGTAAATTGCTGCCTTTGGAAAAAAAATTAAATCAGATTAAGTGCTTTTCTAAATTAGACAAAGCTTTAAAACTTGCTATATTTAGGAGCAACGAAGAGGAATTTGAGCAGACCCAGAAGGAAAATGATGTTCGAAAAAATACAAATTAACTCCTACTATTCTGTCATCTAAAAATTCATCATTGCAAAACATCATTTTTAGAAGGAAAGAGTAGAATGGTAAAGGTGACATATATTATCTGTAATTGATGAATTTTAGTGCATTAGACAATATTTATGACATAGGGGTAAGAATATCCCTCTAATGATCTACTGTATATGGAATACTAAGTTGCTTTAGTGTGTAAATTGAAGGTGTACGTTCAGATACAATGTCTTGCAGATAGAAAGACTTAGAAATAAATCCTACCTATAAGATCCCTACTAATTTATGTATTAGCTTTGTATGTGTGAAACATTATCCTAGTGTGAACTGCGTGTATTATATTACGTGTGTGTGTGGGGGGGGTGATAAGGAGGAGCAATGCTCAGTCCAGTTTTGGAAATGAGAATTAAATCTCCCATAATGTCTCTTAAGGCCATGTAATGCCAATATGATATCAACATACACTGGCAAGCAGTAGTACCATATAGCCTACACATTATACTCCCATACAGTGTCCAGGTAATGGTGCCATGCAAGACAAATGTTTCCGTGGAATAATACTGTTGCAAGTCTCTACCATGGCCAGTGCCTTATGTAATGTTCACTACGGTCTCCTGGCAGGTAGGGACATAGTGGTGGCTCCTGCGTAGTGAAGGCTACAGCGTAATTCACCATTTTCCCATGCGATCATTTAACCCATATGGCTGGAATCTAACAATGATGAGTTCCCAAGCCTTCCCATACAAATGGATGGGATCTCAATAGATAGAGGGGAGTAAGCTGCTTGCCATACAGCTTTTCCTTTGGATTATTTATTTGGAGAACAAAGGATTGGGCATGTTGAAATCCACATGTCTGACCCTTCTTTCCTCCAACTTGTTTTTGGCCATGCTTTGCCGCCACGGTTTTTCCAGTGGCCCATTTTTGCTGTTCGCTACATGGGACCTTAGCCTAATAGGGGAAAGCTAAAATAACAAAACGTTACTTGATCTTCCTTAATACCCCTCCTCCAATTCAGTCTATAGTACAACTCTATGGAACATGTATTACAGTATATTGTAATAGTTTTAATTGCATAAAAAATAAAGTATAAAAATCTATTGGAAATAAACAATATAAAACAAAAACACATTAGGTATCCATGTTTCTGAAAATGCCCAAATTATAACCATAGAAAAATTTGTGGTAGTGAGGAAAAAAAATCAGAATGGCTGAATCTTTTTATAAGAGAGTGGAGTGTGCCTGTGAATACTTTTGGAGAGCATTTGTAACAATTATGATGTTGGATAAGAGGGTTTGGCTCACAATCTCTATTCTAATTCATCCCAAATGTGTTCGATGTGGGTGAGGTCAGGACTTTGCAGACCAGTCAAGTTTTTTTATACAATACTCACCCAACCATGGGCACAGTCATGTTCAAACAGTACATTCCCCAAACTGTTCCCTCACAGTTGGAAGCACACAATTGTCCAATATTAGAGATGAGCGAGTAGTATTCGATCGAATACCTCCCCTGTACAGTTATTGGTGTAAAAACAGCGCCAGGGAAGGTGGGAGGGGCATTGAATTTTTACGGCGTTCACCACGTGGTATTCGATCTAGTACACCAATAACTATGCAGGGGAGGTATTCGATCGGATACTACTCGCTCATCTTTATCCAATACGTCTTGGTATGTGTTATGGTTCTGTGTGTATATACAAAAATAATAAATAACATAACCAGAACCGCTAAGCCGCAGAACACTGCGGCGAGGTCCACAGGCCCAGATGGGCAGCCATACGTCTGAATTATTCACCACCAGTTGAACTGCACTGGCAGTGATGTTGTGCAACACAAATGTGAACAGGCGGCAACAGATTCTCTCCAGTTAACGTCACAAGGGGGCGCGTGCCTATGTATAGCAGTGGAGCAAATGAAGTTTATCAGAAGCCCCTGCTATTTACAGCAGGTGAACCAGGCCTTAGCATGTGCTACACTACACTGCAAACACAAGACTGCCAGGGGTTAACTTCACTCCTGGTCAGTCACACAACAAACTCCTAAACCTACAAGGAGATACAAGGCAGTTGGACTAGGAATGGGTTGACTGGTTCCAAAGGGCAGCGCCAAGGAATACTAGCTGGATCCCTACTCAGCTCCTAGATTTGACTGGAACCTGCCCCTAACCTCCTGTCTCAATGTATATTAAGCAAAGTGTGAGCATCGGGCGGGCGTTGGCTCACACTATTTAAAGACTAGTCCCCGCCCAACAGGGGCGGTGCCAAGACGTCACCAATCATGCTCAGTATGGCCAAACTGGGACTTAGCCTCAGAGTGGACCCAAAATGTCTGAGCATGCTCAGTAGGGAGAGAATGGCACGTAGCCTCTGAGCGGCTCCAAAATGTCTGAGCACGCTCAGTAGGCCGAAAACTGAACTTAGACTCCAGACGTCTTACTACACAACGCCGAGGGCGAGGTTCGGGTTGGCCCGCAGGTGGCGCTATGCGCTGGACGGGGAGCCTGCGGGACCCAATCCTAACAGTATGCTGAAGCATCTATATTTCCCTTCAATACTACTAAGGGTCCTAGGCCAACCCCTGAAAAACAACTCTTTTAGTATTATTCCTTCTCTTCCAAACTTTACAGTTGACAGGTAATATTCTTCTGACAGTCACCAAATCCAGAATCCCTCCATTAGACGGCCACAGGACACATTTTCACTGCTCTA
The DNA here is from genome assembly GCF_031893055.1 of Leptodactylus fuscus. NCBI lineage: Eukaryota > Metazoa > Chordata > Amphibia > Anura > Leptodactylidae > Leptodactylus > Leptodactylus fuscus. The sequence continues at coordinate 52,621,453 of NC_134274.1, forward strand.
GTGGCAGCATGCTTTACATCCCTCCAGCCAATGCTTGGCATTGTACTTGGTGGTGTTAGGCTTACATGCACTCCCTTGTGTGGGGCAAAATTTGGTGACCCCACTCTGTAATTGTATATGGCTTGTCACATTGTAGATGATTTGCTTTGGACTGACTTGTTGCAATAGTGGCATCCTAATACAGTAGCAGGCTGGAATCCAATGTGCTCTTTAGAATGGCCCATTCTTTCACAAATGTTTATAAAGGCAGCCTGCATGACTAGGTGATGGATCTTACACACCTGTAGCAACAGGACTGAATGAAACACCTGACTTCAGAGATTAAGAGGTGCGTCCCAATACTGTTGCCCTAAAGCCTTTTTCTCTACTTTTCACTGACAGCTCTAGTGTCCATCCTCTAGATTGCTTAAGATAAGATAATCCTTTAATAGTCCTACCACTAGGAAATTCAGTGTGTAACTGCAGCATTGATAATACAGTAATATATTACAAGAAAGAACACATACAAGCTCATAGCAGATAGAAGATACTAGGAGTCATAGCAAATAAAAAGAAAAGAAAGACTTCAGGATCATTTAGTTCTCTGTGTGGAGTGATCTCCGCTTAGCCTGACTATGGTTGGGAGGAAGGATCTCCGATAGTGCCCCTTCTCACACTTGGGGTGCAGCAGTCGATCACTGACAGTACTGCCTAGTGCTATCTCATATATGGGAAGGGATTTATTCTCCAGCATGGAGGTCACCACGGACAGTATCCTTCTGTCACCAACCACCTGTACTGGGTCCAGGGGGCTCCCCAGGACAGAGCTGGCCCTTCTAACCAGCCTGTCAAGTCTATTTCTGTCATTCATGATCAAGGCACAAGATGGATTAAACTTGCTTTTACTTGTTCATACAACTAGTATGACCATTCATCTAGGTATGTTTTAACTGCTTTACATTTCACCTATTATCTATTCAAATGGGTCAAAACTGCTGACAGACTCTCTTTAAGCCCTTATGTTTTCTGCTGGTTACTTAAGAAGTAGAGATGAGCGAACACTAAAATGTTCGAGGTTCGAAATTCGATTCGAACAGCCGCTCAATGTTCGTGTGTTCGAACGGGTTTCGAACCCCATTATAGTCTATGGGGAACAGATACTCGTTAAGGGGGAAACCCAAATCCGTGTCTGGAGGGTCACCAAGTCCACTATGACACCCCAGGAAATGATGCCAACACCTCTGGAATGACACTGGGACAGCAGGGGAAGCATGTCTGGGGGCATCTAACACACCAAAGACCCTCTATTACCCCAACATCACAGCCTAACAACTACACACTTTACACACTCAATACCACCTCTCTGACAGTAGGAAAACACCTTGAAACATGTGTATTTGGCACTTGCAGTGAGGAGAGCTTGTCACCAGCAGTGAATTTGGCCCTTGTAGTAAGTTGAGGTTGGCACCAACATTTGTTTTGAAAATCAGGGTGGATTGAGCCTCTAACCAGCAGAGTTTGGGCAAATTCATGGTGGAGGGAGCCTCTAAACACCCCAGTTTGGGCAAATTCATGGTGGAGGGAGCCTCTAAAAACCCCAGTTTGGACCAATTCATGGTGGAGGGAGCCTCTAACCAGCCCAGTTTGGGCAAATTCATGGTGGAGGGAGCCTCTAAAAAACCCAGTTTGGACCAATTCATGGTGGAGGGAGCCTCTAACCAGCCCAGTTTGGGCAAATTCATGGTGGAGGGAGCCTCTAACCAGCCCAGTTTGGACCAATTAATGGTGGAGGGAGCCTCTAACCAGCCCAGTTTGGACCAATTAATGGTGGAGGGAGCCTCTAACCAGCCCAGTTTGAACCAATTCATGGTGGAGGGAGCCTCTAAACAGCCCAGTTTGGGCAAATTCATGGTGGAGGGAGCCTCTAAAAAACCCAGTTTGGACCAATTCATGGTGGAGGGAGCCTCTAACCAGCCCAGTTTGGACCAATTAATGGTGGAGGGAGCCTCTAACCAGCCCAGTTTGGACCAATTCATGGTGGAGGGAGCCTCTAAACAGCCAAGTTTTGGGAAATTCATGGTGGAGGGAGCCTCTAACCAGCCCAGTTTGGACCAATTCATGGTGGAGGGAGCCTCTAAACAGCCAAGTTTTGGGAAATTCATGGTGGAGGGAGCCTCTAACCAGCCCAGTTTGGACCAATTCATGGTGGAGGGAGCCTCTAAAAAACCCAGTTTGGACCAATTCATGGTGGAGGGAGCCTCTAAACAGCCCAGTTTGGGCAAATTCATGGTGGAGGGAGCCTCTAACCAGCCCAGTTTGGACCAATTAATGGTGGAGGGAGCCTCTAAACAGCCCAGTTTGGGCAAATTCATGGTGGAGGGAGCCTCTAACCAGCCCAGTTTGGACCAATTCATGGTGGAGGGAGCCTCTAACCAGCCCAGTTTGGGCAAATTCATGGTGGAGGGAGCCTCTAAAAAACCCAGTTTGGACCAATTCATGGTGGAGGGAGCCTCTAACCAGCCCAGTTTGGGCAAATTCATGGTGGAGGGAGCCTCTAACCAGCCCAGTTTGGACCAATTAATGGTGGAGGGAGCCTCTAACCAGCCCAGTTTGGACCAATTCATGGTGGAGGGAGCCTCTAACCAGCCCAGTTTGGACCAATTAATGGTGGAGGGAGCCTCTAAACAGCCAAGTTTTGGGAAATTCATGGTGGAGGGAGCCTCTAACCAGCCCAGTTTGGACCAATTCATGGTGGAGGGAGCCTCTAAACAGCCCAGTTTGGGCAAATTCATGGTGGAGGGAGCCTCTAAAAAACCCAGTTTGGACCAATTCATGGTGGAGGGAGCCTCTAATTAGCCCAGTTTGGACCAATTAATTGTGGAGGGAGCCTCTAACCAGCCCAGTTTGGACCAATTAATGGTGGAGGGAGCCTCTAAACAGCCCAGTTTGGGCAAATTCATGGTGGAGGGAGCCTCTAACCAGCCCAGTTTGGACCAATTAATGGTGGAGGGAGCCTCTAACCAGCCCAGTTTGGACCAATTAATGGTGGAGGGAGCCTCTAACCACCCCAGTTTGGACCAATTCATGGTGGAGGGAGCCTCTAACCAGCCCAGTTTGGACCAATTCATGGTGGAGGGAGCCTCTAAAAAACCCAGTTTGGACCAATTCATGGTGGAGGGAGCCTCTAAACAGCCCAGTTTGGGCAAATTCATGGTGGAGGGAGCCTCTAAAAAACCCAGTTTGGACCAATTCATGGTGGAGGGAGCCTCTAACCAGCCCAGTTTGGACCAATTAATGGTGGAGGGAGCCTCTAAACAGCCAAGTTTGGACCAATTCATGGTGGAGGGAGCCTCTAAAAACCCCAGTTTGGACCAATTCATGGTGGAGGGAGCCTCTAACCAGCCCAGTTTGGACCAATTAATGGTGGAGGGAGCCTCTAACCAGCCCAGTTTGGACCAATTAATGGTGGAGGGAGCCTCTAACCACCCCAGTTTGGACCAATTCATGGTGGAGGGAGCCTCTAAACAGCCAAGTTTGGACCAATTCATGGTGAAGGGAGCCTCTAAAAACCCGTTTGGACCAATTCATGGTGGAGGGAGCCTCTAACCAGCCCAGTTTGGGCAAATTCATGGTGGAGGGAGCCTCTAAACAGCCCAGTTTGGGCAAATTCATGGTGGAGGGAGCCTCTAACCAGCCCAGTTTGGACCAATTAATGGTGGAGGGAGCCTCTAACCAGCCCAGTTTGGACCAATTAATGGTGGAGGGAGCCTCTAACCACCCCAGTTTGGACCAATTCATGGTGGAGGGAGCCTCTAAACAGCCAAGTTTGGACCAATTCATGGTGGAGGGAGCCTCTAAAAACCCCAGTTTGGACCAATTCATGGTGGAGGGAGCCTCTAACCAGCCCAGTTTGGACCAATTAATGGTGGAGGGAGCCTCTAAACAGCCAAGTTTTGGGAAATTCATGGTGGAGGGAGCCTCTAACCAGCCCAGTTTGGACCAATTCATGGTGGAGGGAGCCTCTAAAAAACCCAGTTTGGACCAATTCATGGTGGAGGGAGCCTCTAACCAGCCCAGTTTGGACCAATTCATGGTGGAGGGAGCCTCTAAACAGCCCAGTTTGGGCAAATTCATGGTGGAGGGAGCCTCTAAAAAACCCAGTTTGGACCAATTCATGGTGGAGGGAGCCTCTAATTAGCCCAGTTTGGACCAATTAATTGTGGAGGGAGCCTCTAACCAGCCCAGTTTGGACCAATTAATGGTGGAGGGAGCCTCTAAACAGCCCAGTTTGGGCAAATTCATGGTGGAGGGAGCCTCTAACCAGCCCAGTTTGGACCAATTAATGGTGGAGGGAGCCTCTAACCAGCCCAGTTTGGACCAATTAATGGTGGAGGGAGCCTCTAACCACCCCAGTTTGGACCAATTCATGGTGGAGGGAGCCTCTAACCAGCCCAGTTTGGACCAATTCATGGTGGAGGGAGCCTCTAAAAAACCCAGTTTGGACCAATTCATGGTGGAGGGAGCCTCTAAACAGCCCAGTTTGGGCAAATTCATGGTGGAGGGAGCCTCTAAAAAACCCAGTTTGGACCAATTCATGGTGGAGGGAGCCTCTAACCAGCCCAGTTTGGACCAATTAATGGTGGAGGGAGCCTCTAAACAGCCAAGTTTGGACCAATTCATGGTGGAGGGAGCCTCTAAAAACCCCAGTTTGGACCAATTCATGGTGGAGGGAGCCTCTAACCAGCCCAGTTTGGACCAATTAATGGTGGAGGGAGCCTCTAACCAGCCCAGTTTGGACCAATTAATGGTGGAGGGAGCCTCTAACCACCCCAGTTTGGACCAATTCATGGTGGAGGGAGCCTCTAAACAGCCAAGTTTGGACCAATTCATGGTGAAGGGAGCCTCTAAAAACCCGTTTGGACCAATTCATGGTGGAGGGAGCCTCTAACCAGCCCAGTTTGGGCAAATTCATGGTGGAGGGAGCCTCTAAACAGCCCAGTTTGGGCAAATTCATGGTGGAGGGAGCCTCTAACCAGCCCAGTTTGGACCAATTAATGGTGGAGGGAGCCTCTAACCAGCCCAGTTTGGACCAATTAATGGTGGAGGGAGCCTCTAACCACCCCAGTTTGGACCAATTCATGGTGGAGGGAGCCTCTAAACAGCCAAGTTTGGACCAATTCATGGTGGAGGGAGCCTCTAAAAACCCCAGTTTGGACCAATTCATGGTGGAGGGAGCCTCTAACCAGCCCAGTTTGGACCAATTAATGGTGGAGGGAGCCTCTAAACAGCCAAGTTTTGGGAAATTCATGGTGGAGGGAGCCTCTAACCAGCCCAGTTTGGACCAATTCATGGTGGAGGGAGCCTCTAAAAAACCCAGTTTGGACCAATTCATGGTGGAGGGAGCCTCTAAACAGCCCAGTTTGGGCAAATTCATGGTGGAGGGAGCCTCTAACCAGCCCAGTTTGGACCAATTAATGGTGGAGGGAGCCTCTAAACAGCCCAGTTTGGGCAAATTCATGGTGGAGGGAGCCTCTAACCAGCCCAGTTTGGACCAATTCATGGTGGAGGGAGCCTCTAACCAGCCCAGTTTGGGCAAATTCATGGTGGAGGGAGCCTCTAAAAAACCCAGTTTGGACCAATTCATGGTGGAGGGAGCCTCTAACCAGCCCAGTTTGGGCAAATTCATGGTGGAGGGAGCCTCTAACCAGCCCAGTTTGGACCAATTAATGGTGGAGGGAGCCTCTAACCAGCCCAGTTTGGACCAATTCATGGTGGAGGGAGCCTCTAACCAGCCCAGTTTGGACCAATTAATGGTGGAGGGAGCCTCTAAACAGCCAAGTTTTGGGAAATTCATGGTGGAGGGAGCCTCTAACCAGCCCAGTTTGGACCAATTAATGGTGGAGGGAGCCTCTAACCACCCCAGTTTGGACCAATTCATGGTGGAGGGAGCCTCTAAACAGCCAAGTTTGGACCAATTCATGGTGAAGGGAGCCTCTAAAAACCCGTTTGGACCAATTCATGGTGGAGGGAGCCTCTAACCAGCCCAGTTTGGGCAAATTCATGGTGGAGGGAGCCTCTAAACAGCCCAGTTTGGGCAAATTCATGGTGGAGGGAGCCTCTAACCAGCCCAGTTTGGACCAATTAATGGTGGAGGGAGCCTCTAACCAGCCCAGTTTGGACCAATTAATGGTGGAGGGAGCCTCTAACCACCCCAGTTTGGACCAATTCATGGTGGAGGGAGCCTCTAAACAGCCAAGTTTGGACCAATTCATGGTGGAGGGAGCCTCTAAAAACCCCAGTTTGGACCAATTCATGGTGGAGGGAGCCTCTAACCAGCCCAGTTTGGACCAATTAATGGTGGAGGGAGCCTCTAAACAGCCAAGTTTTGGGAAATTCATGGTGGAGGGAGCCTCTAACCAGCCCAGTTTGGACCAATTCATGGTGGAGGGAGCCTCTAAAAAACCCAGTTTGGACCAATTCATGGTGGAGGGAGCCTCTAAACAGCCCAGTTTGGGCAAATTCATGGTGGAGGGAGCCTCTAACCAGCCCAGTTTGGACCAATTAATGGTGGAGGGAGCCTCTAAACAGCCCAGTTTGGGCAAATTCATGGTGGAGGGAGCCTCTAACCAGCCCAGTTTGGACCAATTCATGGTGGAGGGAGCCTCTAACCAGCCCAGTTTGGGCAAATTCATGGTGGAGGGAGCCTCTAAAAAACCCAGTTTGGACCAATTCATGGTGGAGGGAGCCTCTAACCAGCCCAGTTTGGGCAAATTCATGGTGGAGGGAGCCTCTAACCAGCCCAGTTTGGACCAATTAATGGTGGAGGGAGCCTCTAACCAGCCCAGTTTGGACCAATTCATGGTGGAGGGAGCCTCTAACCAGCCCAGTTTGGACCAATTAATGGTGGAGGGAGCCTCTAAACAGCCAAGTTTTGGGAAATTCATGGTGGAGGGAGCCTCTAACCAGCCCAGTTTGGACCAATTAATGGTGGAGGGAGCCTCTAACCACCCCAGTTTGGACCAATTCATGGTGGAGGGAGCCTCTAAACAGCCAAGTTTGGACCAATTCATGGTGAAGGGAGCCTCTAAAAACCCGTTTGGACCAATTCATGGTGGAGGGAGCCTCTAACCAGCCCAGTTTGGGCAAATTCATGGTGGAGGGAGCCTCTAAACAGCCCAGTTTGGGCAAATTCATGGTGGAGGGAGCCTCTAACCAGCCCAGTTTGGACCAATTAATGGTGGAGGGAGCCTCTAACCAGCCCAGTTTGGACCAATTAATGGTGGAGGGAGCCTCTAACCACCCCAGTTTGGACCAATTCATGGTGGAGGGAGCCTCTAAACAGCCAAGTTTGGACCAATTCATGGTGGAGGGAGCCTCTAAAAACCCCAGTTTGGACCAATTCATGGTGGAGGGAGCCTCTAACCAGCCCAGTTTGGACCAATTAATGGTGGAGGGAGCCTCTAAACAGCCAAGTTTTGGGAAATTCATGGTGGAGGGAGCCTCTAACCAGCCCAGTTTGGACCAATTCATGGTGGAGGGAGCCTCTAAACAGCCCAGTTTGGGCAAATTCATGGTGGAGGGAGCCTCTAAAAAACCCAGTTTGGACCAATTCATGGTGGAGGGAGCCTCTAATTAGCCCAGTTTGGACCAATTAATTGTGGAGGGAGCCTCTAACCAGCCCAGTTTGGACCAATTAATGGTGGAGGGAGCCTCTAAACAGCCCAGTTTGGGCAAATTCATGGTGGAGGGAGCCTCTAACCAGCCCAGTTTGGACCAATTAATGGTGGAGGGAGCCTCTAACCAGCCCAGTTTGGACCAATTAATGGTGGAGGGAGCCTCTAACCACCCCAGTTTGGACCAATTCATGGTGGAGGGAGCCTCTAACCAGCCCAGTTTGGACCAATTCATGGTGGAGGGAGCCTCTAACCAGCCCAGTTTGGACCAATTAATGGTGGAGGGAGCCTCTAACCACCCCAGTTTGGACCAATTCATGGTGGAGGGAGCCTCTAAAAAACCCAGTTTGGACCAATTCATGGTGGAGGGAGCCTCTAAACAGCCCAGTTTGGGCAAATTCATGGTGGAGGGAGCCTCTAAACAGCCCAGTTTGGGCAAATTCATGGTGGAGGGAGCCTCTAACCAGCCCAGTTTGGACCAATTAATGGTGGAGGGAGCCTCTAACCAGCCCAGTTTGGACCAATTCATGGTGGAGGGAGCCTCTAAACAGCCCAGTTTGGGCAAATTCATGGTGGAAGGAGCCTCTAACCAGCAGAGTTGTGGGAAAGCAGGGTGGAGGGAGCCTCTAACCAGCAGAGTTGGTGGAAATCAGGGTGGAGGGAGCCTCTAACCAGCAGAGTTGGGGGAAATCATGTTGGAGGGAGCCTAGTATTAGCAGAATTGTGCAACGCTTATGGTGGATGAGTATGAGGATGCGGAGGAATTGGAGAGGTTGAGTACAGACATGGAGTTTCATGTTGGGGTGCTTTACACAGGTGGGCACAAAAATGAAGGCTCTATCCAGTGGTGGTTCATTTTTATCAAAGTGAGCCGGTCGGCACTCTCAGCTGACAGACGGGTGCGCTTGTCAGTGATGATGCCACCGGCTGCACTGAACACCCTCTCAGATAGGACGCTGGCGGCAGGACAGGACAGCACCTCCAAGGCATATAGGGCAAGTTCAAGCCACAGGTCCAACTTCGACACCCAATACGTGTAGGGCGCAGAGGGGTCGGAGAGGACAGGGCTGTGGTCGGAAAGGTATTCCCGCAACATGCGCCTATACTTCTCACGCCTGGTGACACTAGGACCCTCCGTGGCGGCACTTTGGCGAGGGGGTGCCATCAAGGTGTCCCAGACCTTAGACAGTGTGCCCCTCGTTTGTGTGGACCGGTGAGAACTTGGTTGCCTACTGGAGGAACTGCCCTCCCTGCCGCCACTGTCACATGCTGGAAACATCTCCATCATATTCTGCACCAATTGCCTGTGGCAAGCATTGATGCGATTGGCCCTCCCCTCTACCGGAATAAAAGACGAGATGTTGTTTTTATACCGGGGGTCAAGGATAGCAAAGATCCAGTACTGGTTGTCCTCCATGATTTTGACAATACGCTTGTCGGTTGTAAAGCACCCCAACATGAACTCAGCCATGTCTGCCACAGTGTTAGTTGGCATGACTCCTCTGGCCCCACCGGAAAGTTCAATCTCCATTTCCTCCTCATCCTCCATGTCTACCCATCCGCGCTGCAACAATGGGACGATTCGAAGTTGCCCGGAAGCCTCCTGTATCACCATCACATCATCGGACAACTCTTCTTCCTCCTCCTCCTCCTCCTCCTCCTCCTCCATTAAACGCAGTGAAGCGGACAGATGTGTGGACCTACTCTCCAGCTGTGACGGATCGGATGCTATCCCTAACTCCTCTGTGTGATCTGAGTTATCCCTGATGTCAATCAGGGATTCTCTCAGAACACACAAGAGCGGGATTGTAAGGCTCACCATCGCATCCTCAGAGCTCACCCTCCTTGTGGACTCCTCAAAGACCCGTAGGATGTCACAAAGGTCTCTCATCCATGGCCACTCATGGATGTGAAACTGAGGCAGCTGACTTTGTGGCACCCTAGGGTTTTGTAGCTGGTATTCCATCAAAGGTCTCTGCTGCTCAACCACTCTATTCAACATCTGAAACGTTGAGTTCCAGCGTGTGGGGACGTCGCACAAAAGCCGGTGTTGTGGCACATGCAGGCGTTGCTGGAGAGATTTTAAGCTAGCAGCGGCTACTGTCGACTTGCGAAAGTGGGCGCACATGCGCCGCACTTTCACCAGTAGCTCTGGAACATTGGGGTAGCTCTTTAGGAAACGTTGCACCACTAGGTTGAAGACGTGGGCCAGGCATGGAACATGTTGGAGTCCGGCAAGCTCCAGAGCTGCTACCAGGTTCCGGCCGTTATCACAAACGACCATGCCTGGGCCCAGGTGCAGCGGCTCAAACCATATTGCCGTCTCATCGAGGAGGGCATCCCTCACCTCGGAGGCAGTGTGCTGTCTGTCCCCCAAGCTGATCAGCTTCAGCACAGCCTGCTGACGTCTACCAACGCCAGTGCTGCAACGTTTCCAACTCGTAGCTGGGGTCAATCTAACAGCGGAGGAGGAGGCGGTGGCGGAGGAGGAGGCGGAGGAGGAGGCGGTAGAGGAGGAGGAGGAGGGGGGTGTTCTTCTCGTGTCCCTGCCAGGAATGTTAGGCGGGGAGACGAGGTACACCGGGCCAGTTTGGGAAGCAGTCCCAGCCTCAACTACATTTACCCAGTGTGCCGTCAGTGAAATGTAGCGTCCCTGTCCGCATGCACTTGTCCACGCGTCGGTGGTCAAGTGGACCTTTGTGCAAAGCGCGGAACTAAGGGCCCGCCTGATGTTGAGTGACACGTGCTGGTGCAAGGCGGGGACGGCACACCGGGAGAAGTAGTGACGGCTAGGGACGGCATAGCGAGGTGCCGCAGTTGCCATCAGGTCCAGGAAGGCGGGAGTTTCAACAAGCCGGAACGCCAACATCTCCTGGGCCAGCAGTTTAGCGATGTTGGCGTTCAAGGCTTGCGCGTGTGGGTGGTTAGCAGTGTATTTCTGCCGCCGCTCCAATGTCTGAGAGATGGTGGGTTGTTGTAAAGAAACGCCTGATGGTGCCTTTGATGGTGCAGGAGAAGGAGATAAGACAGGACCAGGGGAGGATGAGGTAGAAGTCAACAAAGTGGCGGAGGCAGATGAAGTGGTGTCCTGGCTCGTCCTCTGGAGTGCATCGCCAGCACAGTCAGCAGTGGCAGTGGCGGAGGCAGAGGCAGAGGCAGTGGCAGTGGCGTGAACGGCAGGCGGCCTTTGTCCTGCCGTTGCTGCCTGCCACTGATTCCAGTGCTTGGATTCCAAATGACGGCGCATTGAAGTGGTGGACAGGTTGCTCTTCTCAGAGCCCCTAATCAATTTCGAGAGGCAAATTGTGCAGACAACACTATATCTGTCCTCGGCGCATTCCTTGAAAAAACTCCACACCTTCGAGAAACGTGCCCTCGAGGTGGGAGTTTTTCGGGGCTGGGTACGAACTGGAACATCTTGGGAGATTCCGGGTGTGGCCTGGCTTCGCCTAAGCTGCTGACCTCTGCCTCTGCCTCTAGCTACCCTTTTTGGTGCTGCACCTGCCTCAACATCCACACTACTTTCCCCGCTTGACATCCCCCCTGTCCAGGTCGGGTCAGTGTCCTCATCATCCACCACTTCCTCTTCCAACTCCTGTCTCATCTCCTCCTCCCGCACAATGCGCCAGTCAACTGGATGCCCTGACGGCAACTGCGTCACATCATCGTCGATGAGGGTGGGTTGCTGGTCATCCACCACCAAATCGAACGGAGATGGAGGAGACTCTAGTGTTTGAGCATCTGGACACAGATGCTCCTCTGTTAGGTTCGTGGAATCGTGACGTGGAGAGGCAGGTTGAGGGACAATGAAAGGAGCGGAGAACAGCTCTGGGGAGCAGGGACAGTTTGGGTTATTGTTCTGTAAAGCTTCGGAATTTTGGGAGGAAGGAAGACAAGACTGTTGGGTAATAGGAGGAGAGGAGGCAGAGTCTGACTGGCTGCTGGACAATGTGCTGTAAGCGTTCTCTGACAGCCATTGCAAGACCTGTTCCTGGTTCTCGGGCCTACTAAGGTTTGTACCCTGCAGTTTAGTTAATGTGGCAAGCAACCCTGGCACTGTGGAGTGGCGCAATGCTTGCTGCCCCACAGGAGTAGGCACGGGACGCCCTGTGGCTTCACTGCTACCTTGCTCCCCAGAACCATTCCCCCGACCTCGCCCACGGCCTCGTCCACGTCCCTTTCCGGGAGCCTTGCGCATTTTGAATTCCTAGTTAGAAATTGGCACTGTATACCAGTAGTAAAAATTGTGGGTGCACGTAACCCCAATATATTCTTTGAATTCCCAGTCAGACACTGGCACTATATGGCAGTAGCAAGAAATGAGGGTATTTGTATTCCCAATATACTCTTTGAATTCCCAGTCAGACAATGGCACTGTATACCAGTAGTAAAAATTGTGGGTGCACGTAACCCCAATATATTCTTTGAATTCCCAGTCAGACACTGGCACTATATGGCAGTAGCAAGAAATGAGGGTATTTGTATTCCCAATATACTCTTTGAATTCCCAGTCAGACAATGGCACTGTATACCAGTAGTAAAAATTGTGGGTGCACGTAACCCCAATATATTCTTTGAATTACCAGTCAGAAACTGGCACTATATGGCAGTAGCAAGAAATGAGGGTATTTATAACCCCAATATATTCTTTGAATTCCCAGTCAGACAATGGCACTGTATACCAGTAGTAAAAATTGTGGGTGCACGTAACCCCAATATATTCTTTGAATTACCAGTCAGAAACTGGCACTATATGGCAGTAGCAAGAAATGAGGGTATTTGTATTCCCAATATACTCTTTGAATTCCCAGTCAGACAATGGCACTGTATACCAGTAGTAAAAATTGTGGGTGCACGTAACCCCAATATATTCTTTGAATTACCAGTCAGAAACTGGCACTATATGGCAGTAGCAAGAAATGAGGGTATTTATAACCCCAATATATTCTTTGAATTCCCAGTCAGACAATGGCACTGTATACCAGTAGTAAAAATTGTGGGTGCACGTAACCCCAATATATTCTTTGAATTCCCAGTCAGAAACTGGCACTATATGGCAGTAGCAAGAAATGAGGGTATTTGTATTCCCAATATACTCTTTGAATTCCCAGTCAGACAATGGCACTGTATACCAGTAGTAAAAATTGTGGGTGCACGTAACCCCAATATATTCTTTGAATTACCAGTCAGAAACTGGCACTATATGGCAGTAGCAAGAAATGAGGGTATTTATAACCCCAATATATTCTTTGAATTCCCAGTCAGACAATGGCACTGTATACCAGTAGTAAAAATTGTGGGTGCACGTAACCCCAATATATTCTTTGAATTCCCAGTCAGAAACTGGCACTATATGGCAGTAGCAAGAAATGAGGGTATTTGTATTCCCAATATATTCTTTGAATTCCCAGTCAGACAATGGCACTGTATACCAGTAGTAAAAATTGTGGGTGCACGTAACCCCAATATATTCTTTGAATTACCAGTCAGAAACTGGCACTATATGGCAGTAGCAAGAAATGAGGGTATTTATAACCCCAATATATTCTTTGAATTCCCAGTCAGACAATGGCACTGTATACCAGTAGTAAAAATTGTGGGTGCACGTAACCCCAATATATTCTTTGAATTCCCAGTCAGACACTGGCACTATATGGCAGTAGCAAGAAATGAGGGTATTTGTATTCCCAATATACTCTTTGAATTCCCAGTCAGACAATGGCACTGTATACCAGTAGTAAAAATTGTGGGTGCACGTAACCCCAATATATTCTTTGAATTACCAGTCAGAAACTGGCACTATATGGCAGTAGCAAGAAATGAGGGTATTTATAACCCCAATATATTCTTTGAATTCCCAGTCAGACAATGGCACTGTATACCAGTAGTAAAAATTGTGGGTGCACGTAACCCCAATATATTCTTTGAATTACCAGTCAGAAACTGGCACTATATGGCAGTAGCAAGAAATGAGGGTATTTGTATTCCCAATATACTCTTTGAATTCCCAGTCAGACAATGGCACTGTATACCAGTAGTAAAAATTGTGGGTGCACGTAACCCCAATATATTCTTTGAATTACCAGTCAGAAACTGGCACTATATGGCAGTAGCAAGAAATGAGGGTATTTATAACCCCAATATATTCTTTGAATTCCCAGTCAGACAATGGCACTGTATACCAGTAGTAAAAATTGTGGGTGCACGTAACCCCAATATATTCTTTGAATTCCCAGTCAGAAACTGGCACTATATGGCAGTAGCAAGAAATGAGGGTATTTGTATTCCCAATATACTCTTTGAATTCCCAGTCAGACAATGGCACTGTATACCAGTAGTAAAAATTGTGGGTGCACGTAACCCCAATATATTCTTTGAATTACCAGTCAGAAACTGGCACTATATGGCAGTAGCAAGAAATGAGGGTATTTATAACCCCAATATATTCTTTGAATTCCCAGTCAGACAATGGCACTGTATACCAGTAGTAAAAATTGTGGGTGCACGTAACCCCAATATATTCTTTGAATTCCCAGTCAGACACTGGCACTATATGGCAGTAGCAAGAAATGAGGGTATTTGTATTCCCAATATACTCTTTGAATTCCCAGTCAGACAATGGCACTGTATACCAGTAGTAAAAATTGTGGGTGCACGTAACCCCAATATATTCTTTGAATTACCAGTCAGAAACTGGCACTATATGGCAGTAGCAAGAAATGAGGGTATTTATAACCCCAATATATTCTTTGAATTCCCAGTCAGACAATGGCACTGTATACCAGTAGTAAAAATTGTGGGTGCACGTAACCCCAATATATTCTTTGAATTACCAGTCAGAAACTGGCACTATATGGCAGTAGCAAGAAATGAGGGTATTTGTATTCCCAATATACTCTTTGAATTCCCAGTCAGACAATGGCACTGTATACCAGTAGTAAAAATTGTGGGTGCACGTAACCCCAATATATTCTTTGAATTACCAGTCAGAAACTGGCACTATATGGCAGTAGCAAGAAATGAGGGTATTTATAACCCCAATATATTCTTTGAATTCCCAGTCAGACAATGGCACTGTATACCAGTAGTAAAAATTGTGGGTGCACGTAACCCCAATATATTCTTTGAATTCCCAGTCAGAAACTGGCACTATATGGCAGTAGCAAGAAATGAGGGTATTTGTATTCCCAATATACTCTTTGAATTCCCAGTCAGACAATGGCACTGTATACCAGTAGTAAAAATTGTGGGTGCACGTAACCCCAATATATTCTTTGAATTACCAGTCAGAAACTGGCACTATATGGCAGTAGCAAGAAATGAGGGTATTTATAACCCCAATATATTCTTTGAATTCCCAGTCAGACAATGGCACTGTATACCAGTAGTAAAAATTGTGGGTGCACGTAACCCCAATATATTCTTTGAATTCCCAGTCAGAAACTGGCACTATATGGCAGTAGCAAGAAATGAGGGTATTTGTATTCCCAATATACTCTTTGAATTCCCAGTCAGACAATGGCACTGTATACCAGTAGTAAAAATTGTGGGTGCACGTAACCCCAATATATTCTTTGAATTCCCAGTCAGAAACTGGCACTATATGGCAGTAGCAAGAAATGAGGGTATTTGTATTCCCAATATACTCTTTGAATTCCCAGTCAGACAATGGCACTGTATACCAGTAGTAAAAATTGTGGGTGCACGTAACCCCAATATATTCTTTGAATTACCAGTCAGAAACTGGCACTATATGGCAGTAGCAAGAAATGAGGGTATTTATAACCCCAATATATTCTTTGAATTCCCAGTCAGACAATGGCACTGTATACCAGTAGTAAAAATTGTGGGTGCACGTAACCCCAATATATTCTTTGAATTCCCAGTCAGAAACTGGCACTATATGGCAGTAGCAAGAAATGAGGGTATTTGTATTCCCAATATATTCTTTGAATTCCCAGTCAGACAATGGCACTGTATACCAGTAGTAAAAATTGTGGGTGCACGTAACCCCAATATATTCTTTGAATTACCAGTCAGAAACTGGCACTATATGGCAGTAGCAAGAAATGAGGGTATTTATAACCCCAATATATTCTTTGAATTCCCAGTCAGACAATGGCACTGTATACCAGTAGTAAAAATTGTGGGTGCACGTAACCCCAATATATTCTTTGAATTCCCAGTCAGAAACTGGCACTATATGGCAGTAGCAAGAAATGAGGGTATTTGTATTCCCAATATACTCTTTGAATTCCCAGTCAGACAATGGCACTGTATACCAGTAGTAAAAATTGTGGGTGCACGTAACCCCAATATATTCTTTGAATTGCCAGTCAGAAACTGGCACTATATGGCAGTAGCAAGAAATGAGGGTATTTGTATTCCCAATATATTCTTTGAATTCCCAGTCAGACAATGGCACTGTATACCAGTAGTAAAAATTGTGGGTGTATATAGCCCCAATTCTATTGCTAGGGGACTTGCAGGGTATTTCTGGGGTGAAGGTGGGGGGGCACACCGTTGGAACGGGTATCGGGGTATATATCGGGTATACGGGAATACACTGACAGTGTATTCCATTCAGGATCCTGGGAAAGCTGGGTTGCGGCGATTGAGCCCGTCAGTGCCACGTTACACTGACAAGCTTCTCCCTGGAATTTAGCTCTTACAAGAGCTGTTGGTTGTCTTCTCCTTCCTATCCTAGCCTGTCCCTGCCTACCCAGAATCTAAGCCCTAGCTAGCTGGACGGAAACCTCCGTCCTCGGTGAATTGCAAGCTCAGAATGACGCGAAGCTGGGCGGCGCTGTTCTTTTAAATTAGAGGTCACATGTTTTCGGCAGCCAATGGGTTTTGCCTACTTTTTTCAACGTCACCGGTGTCGTAGTTCCTGTCCCACCTACCCTGCGCTGTTATTGGAGCAAAAAAGGCGCCAGGGAAGGTGGGAGGGGAATCGAGTAATGGCGCACTTTACCACGCGGTGTTCGATTCGATTCGAACATGCCGAACAGCCTAATATCCGATCGAACATGAGTTCGATAGAACACTGTTCGCTCATCTCTATTAAGAAGTTTTCTATTGGTATAGAGAAATTTTAAATATAGAACTTTATATTAAAAGGGTTGTCCAGGTAAAATTGTTATATTTGTAATAGTCTGCTCCAATATGTCCCAGTGTGGTCCAGTCCTGCCGGTACATTGTTGTCTTTTGGCTGATAGTCCGTGCCGCACATGACCACTGAGGCAATCAGTGACCTCAGAGAAGGATGCATGATGTCACTACCTGTGATGTTTGGGGGTCACCTCCTGATACTGCTAGGGAAGGAATCTGGGACATCGCAGCCGGTGAGAAGTTTCACTTATAGAAGACATCGGAGCTGAAGAACTGACTGCATCGGGGACAGTTGAAAATTATTTTTATTTATTTTTATTTTTTATTTTTTTCACCTCTCCTGACGTATTTTAAAAATTATTTTTTACCCAGACAACCTCTAAATTTCGTTTTTGTGTGGGTTTACTCCAGTATGCTCCAAAAAGGGTTCCGATTGCAACGAATGTGAATAGTGATCAATGTTGTCCTGACATTTGGAATACGTTGATGCTACTTAAATCTCTGTGGAAATAATCAAACAAGCTGCCCGGTGAGCCAGTACATTGCTCAGGGTTGAATGCTATTCTTTCCTCCATGTTGTCAGCCTTACAGGCAGGGGTGGGATCTTCCATAATACCAACAGTTGGTTAGTATCGGGTCTTCTGTCGGAGAATTTTTACGCTGGGTTTAGAAAGAGATTACAAGATGGTCCACTCAATTGACTTAATGGATTTTGAGAGACTAGATCCTATTAATGCCGTTGATGCCCTAGGGTTTCCCTCCCAAGTGAAGACAGGCTAATCTGCCATGCAAATTAAATCCAGCCTCAAGATGCAGAGCCCTGGTTAATGTGATCCATTACATAGCTTACTTGTTTATATCTAATATTGGAGCAGAAATAGGCTTACAAGCAGCAGGGCTGCTGAATAGAAAAGTAAATTACTAGGAAAATGAGGTTTCGGAGCCTCTTCCCTTCTAACATTCTCTCCTGTTTACTAACCCCTCAGCGTTAAGGGAGCCAACATCCAGATAGATCCGTGTGAACAGTAAACCTGATTTTAATGATGACATCTAACGAAATGAGCAAACCCAGATATTCAGATGAGAAAAGTGAAAAGCCTACTTGGGAAACAGGTTGAGAGTCAACGTTAATAATTGGTGGAGGATTGCTTGTTTTTTGTGCATAGTGTACATTGTTTTCTTGGAAGGAGAAGAATGATTTGCAGTATTAGCCTTTTTGATCTTGTTCCTGAAATCCATGCTCATTGTGCATTGAAATACAAATCTGTTCTACAGAAATAGGTTTATTTCGGTGTCTGGGAAATTGTATTAACAGCCTGTGTGCTGCAGGGAGTCTGAGGATATCTGACCCTGTACACACTGGGCTCTGAATCTTATTGCTCTATGGAAAGTTTAAAGGAAATGTATTACTATATTTTTAGTTATTGAAATTAGAAAGGAGAATATATCACTTCTAATCAGTTTTAATTTTCTGATTATAGATTTTTTTAAAATGAAATTTTCATCATTTTGGGCACTGCCATTTTGCCTGTCACTTCTGCTCTGGTGATATGCTTTACGGCAGCCTGACGGCCATAGACAGCAACAGACTGGGGCAGACTCATTGAGGTGTATGGGAGAGTTCTCTAAGCATGCTCTGTACATGGAGGGGGTTAATTAAAATGTGACATTATCTATTGTCAGTACTGGATTCAATGATGAGTCAGTAGTATTAGGTATAGCTGTGTAATCGTCTATTATAATGCTGTCTGTTTTGTAAATGGGTTGACTGCTGCAAAGAAAACTGAAAGATTAGGCTTAGTAGTCTGAGTAAAATTGTTTGATATAGTTAAAAAAAAATATATAGGCTGTGACATGGAACATAGTAAAAGATAGCATAAAATTCTTTAAAAATATGTTTAACATAGAAGCTAGATTTTAAAAAAAATCTAGGTCATTTTCTGGCCTATTTCTGTGCTAGCTAACTGTCCTACGACCAATAAGGCTTCCAATAATAATAATGAGACAGGAAGAGAAAGGTCCCTGCCTGTAAGGGATTATAATCTAAATGGAATAAGAAGAGTGGTACTATAGATACAAAGTCCTAAATTTGTTCAGGGGCCGGTTCCGCTTGTTGGCAATGGGAATATAAATAAAGCTACATGACGCAGTTGCCTCACCAGTATTACAGTGAACACAGATAGAAAATGGCAGGTATCAGCAACCTTCGGCTCTCCAGCTGCTGTGAAACTACAACTCCCAACATGCTCCATTCACTTCCATGGGAGTTCCAAGAACATCAGAGCAAGTATGCATGCTGCGAGTTTTAGTTTGACAACAGCTGGAGTTTTGAATGTTGCCTACCCCGGGTGTAGTGTGATGTATAACAAGATATTTGTTTTTTTGTTATGTAGATTGTGAGCCCCATTTAAGAATCACAATATACATTTTTTTTCCTATCATCATGTCTTTGTAGAATGGGAGGAAATCCACACAAACACGGGGAGAACATACAAATTCCCTGTAGATGTTGTTCCTGGCAGGACTCGAAACCAGGACTCTAGTGCTGCAAGGCTGCAGTGCTAACCACTGAGCCACCATGTTGCCCATTAAAACAAGGAGTTTGTGACCTGGTCAGGTAACCAGGATCAAGGACTATGGTGTAGTCAAAGCTATTTGTCACAAAAGTATGCTAGGAGCAAGTAAAAAGGTCCAAGGTATAGAATTCCACAGAACTAGTGCAGCACAGGTAAAGCCCTGTAGACATTAGAGAGAAGTAGGAGGATGATAGGTCATTGACTAAGTATAGGGCTTTGTAGATGGAAGTAATCTGTAAAATCTACTAAAAGTATTTCAGTTCTGACCTGTTTGGGTATTCTATATACTTATCTTTTCTATAATGATCCAGTAACGTAATGATTCTTTAATGGAACCAGCAGAATACTGGTACTGATTTCATCTGGTCTGCTATCCACGGGAATCTATCAGTTCTTCTCCTTGTCCAGTGCTGTAATATTATTGCTGGGTATAACAAAGCTATACACAACAGAACAGTTTTCCAGCAAATACCTGATGAATTCCATTCAGTTTTATGTGGGTGGTTTATTGGGGTCTTTATTAAAGTTTGGATAGCTTTAATATAAGGACCAGGACGGTGGAGTCAACCTATGTAGTAGTTATACAGATCCCACCCAGCCTTTCCAGAAGCAAATGTAACTAAGGAACAGTTAAATTGTATCCAACATCTGTATATACATGTATCCGTATGTACATAATCAATCGTTTCTGACCAAATTGTAACAGTAATGAATAATTTCCCATTGTGTATCTGGAGTTGGTATCTGCAGATAGAGTATAGGTTTATTCCAGTAGGCAGTATCTGATCCGGGTAACAGAACGGCGCGCTGATACATTTAAATAAGGTGTAAATGTCATTAGATACATTCATTCCTAACTAGCAGGGCCAATATGTGCTCCATAAAGACAGATAAATAATTTTAATTAAAACGGCACAGTTTTCTAGGCTTAACTTAATTAAAAAGCAAATTAGAATTACAATTCTGGCTTGACAAACACAGTCTAAGCTGCTGATCGTATGAATATTTTGCGTTATTATGTATTTCTGCATAGTTTTATGGTAAAGCAGGGTGGGTTGGTAATCCTGCGGAGCACCACAAAGCCTTCTGGACAAAGCCATACGTATCATAAAGGCAGCTCTGGGCCTTTGGATAGAAGGGGGTCTTTCCAGATGGACCCGGATCTCATTTTAATGGGTCGATGAAGCAAAATTTTAGATTTTTCCAGACTCCGACTGCACAGTTCTGTCCGGGAGAGTCTACACGGGGATGTTGTCTACAGTGATCCATGATGTTAGCAAAAAACGAATGATATTTTTACGTTGCTTTGCAGCCCTGCCTAGACTTCTTCAAGGCACACGCAGACTTTCTAACACTACAGCAACTTTTCCAGTGGAAGTTCTACATTTTGTTGAGAATGAATCCATTTGTACTTGCTAAGAAGCAAGGGAGGGCAAAAGACAAAAGGGCTCATTTTTTTAACTTAATTTAAGCATTTTATGTGATTTTAACAGCCATGATCTTATCAGGGTTTGGCTATGGAAATTAAACCAGTAATTATATTTCCCCTTCTCGAAATGTAAAATAAAGTGTGGTATAAAATGCATTAAAAATGTAATGCAAAGTGTAATTAATGTTGGGAAAAAAAGTACATTGCGTCATTAACTTTTTTATTAATATTCTCACACAATGCAATTTCAGAGCTTGGTGCCACTCCATTTCACACACTGAAATATCTGCTACTGTGTCTTCCCTGATACCTTTCACCTCGTCTTTAATGGGATGGCATTGTTCCTATGAAATCACAGCTCAATCATTCATCTGTGGCACCGTGAATAGAAACTAGTCTCATTTCTTCGTAACCCTTTCCGTGCCCCACAGGTCTGCATATTTACCAGGGCAAATTGGCTTTGTGCATGGAGTATATACGTCAATAAACACATTTCGTTGGTGTGAAATGAGGCTTTATTATTACTGATTAGTAGTGAGATTAACGTATACGTGTATGTATTTACTTATTTTATTCATATAAAATTTACCATCACTATAATAGTTTACCATTTAGAGCGCATGCACCCAACAGTATTACAGATTTGTATGGTACTGATAATATGGCACCCTTATGAGCCCATTCAATACACATTTTTTTCATAGGGGAATCTATCCCAAACGGATTACAGAGGCATGTTTTTCTTAAAGTATGGCTTCTAAGTCCTCCTGCTCATGACCGTAGTGGATACACTGTCTGCATTCATATCAGTATGTCATCCTCAGTCATGGATCTTGTATGATTCCCTACATTGGTCTATGCCGCAAATGCGGATAATAATAGGACGTTTCTTAATGTGCGGTCCTTGTACATGGCAAGAACACACGGCTGCAAAAATTTGTGTGTCTGGGCCCATAGAAATGCATGTGTCTATTCTTTTATCAAGTATGGTCGTGTGCAAGAGGCCTAAGAGAGTGCATAGTGGCTTGCATAGCAAAATATAGAGGCACACAGGTTGCCAATCATATATGGTCAATTTTAATATGTCCTGCTGTTCTGTAAAGGATTAAGAATCATAAGCTTCTGTGGTCCTTTACTACAGCTGCCATGTTGGACAGTGTAAGGGTGTATTTATGCATTCAGGCTTTTGCTAGCAGAAAAAGGAACCCTTCGAAGTCAGCGATGAAATTCGACACCAAATTCCTCACTATTTTCTTCCGTGTGAATGGACCCTAATAGGGACAGAAAGTCCACAGAGGAAAACTCTGTGGACTTTCTGAGAAAAGTTGTGACATCTCTGCCTGTTCGGGTCTCTGCGCCACCCTCTGCTCACATGTTATCATGTTTTTGGTTGCATTGTCTGAGCGCTGTCCTGTTCCTTTGCCTTGTTGGTTGATTTTCCGCCACACCCGTCTCCTTCACCTTCATTTCCCTCTGCTTCACTAAGAGTTAAGTTTTGTTTTGCCCTGTGATTGACAGCCTGCCTTCCTATCAGGTTCAGGGTGGGTTCTTCCTCCCTATTTATTCTTAGCTCACATTCACATTGGTGCTTGCTATTGCTTTGTGCTTGCTGGCTTTTTCTCTTGCTGTTTGTTCGTGTATTCTGATTCTTGACCTCTGGCTTTCCCTGTAGACTGCTCTTTTGGATATCGTTTTTGGCGCTGCGTTGCTCGACTGTTACTGACCCCTGGCTAGCTGACCTCCCTTTGTTGTTGTATGTCTTGTCTGCGTTTTGTGTTTCACGTATTTAGGAAGGGCCCGTCTCCAAGTTGTCGCCTATCACTTAGGATAGGACCAGCAAGCAGGATGGGACAGTGGGGGCTTTCAAACCAAGGCTCACTGCTTCTTGTGCCCCTTCCTCCAGGGTTCAGCAGCTACTGGGGAATTGTCCTAGCAATTCCCTAGCAACAGCATTGCAGTAAAACAAATCAATTTGTTTCCACCGTAGTCTTTTCCGCAGTGCTTTTTCACTGTGGCTCTCTACAGGGGGCCTTAGCCTTACAGGGAGAGCTGTTAATTTTTAGAACCTACCATGGTCTGTCCTCTCCGGATTTCCCTGGCGGTCCGGTGAAGTTGCTGTTTTTGGTTTTATTGGTATGTACTGCTCATACTTGCGTTTTTCTTTTTTGTGTTTCCTTGTGTTTTTATTGGTCTATTTCAGACCTCGTTGTATCATAAAATTTGCAATATGGTCTTGAATTGAAAAAAAAAAAAGTTTGTAGAAACTGTTATTGGGGGATATTAGGAGTTCATGTTGGGAATCCTTAATAGCTGGTCAGACCATGTAATATGTTATACAGATTATACAATATATTGCCATATTGTACAATATATATTGGAAGATTCCCCTAGTGAACATTTACTAATATTGCTTACAATACATAGGGGTTCAATGCTAATCCTGAATTTGCAATTAAAAAAATAAAGTTAAATAATATCAAAATAAAAATAAATCTTCCACCATAGTTACACTCAATAACCACCTTCTTATTTTGTCAAGTGAAGGAAGACATGGTGACAGAGAAGGGAGATGTGCTGTAAACTGGAGGGAATGCCTAAAAATCAGGAATAATGAAATGGGAATAACATGCAATGCATTGGGGTGCAGGGGCTATAAATTAGATAACGGCGACAACTGCAGAAACTTCTGCAACAAATCTGCCGGATGTGAATTCATCCTAGAGGGGTTCTCCTGGGTTAGAAATCCTATTTTCTCCATACAGCGCTTCACCTGTTCACAGGTTGTGTGTAGTATTGCAGTTCAACATCATGCACTTTAATGAAGCTGAATTGTAATACCAGACCCAGCACTGTTAGTCCTCATACACATGAACATTGAAAATGACTGATGTTTTCCATCAGGATGTAACATACTTGTAATCCATTTTCTATCCATCTGTGTGTCTTTAGCCGTCTGTTAAAGAAACGGATGAATTTCATTGGAATTTCAAAAAAATTTTTAGCAGAAAATTGACCCGTAGACGAATATTTTGTCCATCAGGCTGGAAAAATTGACAAAAACAGGACATGACTGACTTAACGGATGTTATTCATGGTCACTTAAAAACCAATAATAAAAATTAGACATATCTGTATATAGTCATTGACATCCATTTCTCCACACCTCTGTTTTTTTCGATGTCGTTCGCATGAAGTTAGAAATAAGGTAAAACAATAATGTTCTTATAAAATACATGAAATACAACAACATTGTAACCTTCATACGCTAAAGCCGAGACATGGAAATATAGCTTTTACGGATTTTGTATATAACCTTGTGCATGACCTGATAACTTTATACAATTAGCTCAAAATTCCAAATTCTGACACTTTTTATATAATTGTATTTGTTGGATTCTTATCAAGTCACTGGAGAAAAAAAAAGAAACTTGAGCGCGAATAATTTCTTAAAAAGCTGCTGGTATTTAAGGATGAAACCGAAAAATCCATACATTGCATTGCATACATTGTATCCTGCTACACAGAAATGGTTAGCTAAATATAGCAGTGCATACATTGGAATGGGTAACATGAAACGCGTACAGTGCGTTGTGTGGGAACCACATATATTGATGAGTGTTTGTGAGTGAGGGGGGCTGTTTGTTTAAACAGATGGCAACAAATGGCATAAAATTATATACCCATAATGTCAGTTCATAACATTTTGTTCGACATACTTGATTTAATCGCTTAGCTGACGATTTTGCTTTTGGGTCCATATGGTGGCAAATGGCAAATGATCCCTCTTTAGACTGCAACTCCAATCTGGCACTTTTATAGCTGAGAATGAAGGAAGCTGTAAGACAGGGAAGATGCAGGGAATGTGCCGACTGGAGAAAGAAATAGGAGAAAGGGAGATGGAGGATAATTAGTTCATAAAAAGGGAGATCTAAAAGAGAAACATTGAGCTGGTGAATGGGTGCAGATGCTAACTCACAAAGCCTGCTCTCCCTTCTATATAGTTGGAACTAGGTGGTGCACAGACATCCAAGGGGTAAAGCAATGAATGTCTTGTAATTACGTGTATCCGCCATAATGCTAAATCTATTATCAGCGGTTAGATAAATGTATATGTCACTAAAAAGAGCAATGGTGAAGGCCAGGAGAGATTGGGGAGTCTGGGACACTACGAGGTGATAAGTTCAGGCAGACTCTGTGCCAGCAATAAGAAATAAATTGTTTCTTTGCTTTACTCCCACTGGCAGATCTATGTTATATTCTCAAACACCGCGCTTCAAATATTCAAACATTTTCGCATTATTTTTTACCTTTAAGGGGTTTTTTCGCATGCGATTTGGGTGATCTGTCATAGTCATTGAAGTTGATGTAGCTTTAAAGGGGTTATTTGCCATTGAGATATATCTGACGTGTGAGTGATGTTGATGTTTGTACTTTCCGGTCCACGTGATTTGTGCGGGCAGTGCGCGACCTGCACACGGACCCCATTATAGTCTATGGGGTTCGTGAGCTTTTACTGCACAGCGCTTGCAATTGCATTTGGTCTCCATGCGGACTCTCTCCGGATGGAATACAAAAGCAGATGTGAATGGACCCTTATATAGTATTTATTTAACTTTCTTGTATAGCCCAACATATTCCGCCACCCTATAAGGCCATTGACAATCACTGTCCCACTGTCCCTACATTCTACAATCTACATGTCCTATCAATAGGGGGTTTTCTATAGGTTCTGATGGCAGCAGAAGGCCTAAGTTCGAGTCTCAGGGCTACCATCTATGGAAGTCTATTAGACCCAGTCTGAGGTGGTCGGGTCTAATAGGTAGTCTGCCAGTGTAATACTGACAGGTATAATATGAATGTTTTATAAGAATGAATTATTAGTTTTTTTGCATGTTCAAGACCTCAATGTGTATTAGCACAAAAAGCAAAAAAAAAATTATGAAAATGTTT
The DNA here is from genome assembly GCF_031893055.1 of Leptodactylus fuscus. Classification (NCBI taxonomy): domain Eukaryota; kingdom Metazoa; phylum Chordata; class Amphibia; order Anura; family Leptodactylidae; genus Leptodactylus; species Leptodactylus fuscus. The sequence goes on from NC_134274.1 coordinate 52,647,171, forward strand.
AAAAAGGGGAAAATATTTTTTTAAAAATAAAAAAAACAACACATTTCTTAGATTAGATTAAGCTTCAAAGGCATGTTCCAGTTCTTTTTATACCCTCTAGTGAGGCTTAAAATAGCAGATATGATCTATGATCCCTTCGGTGAGGGATTCCATCAGAGGGTCTCCATTCGGGGTCTGCAGTCCTTTGCCTTCTTAGTTATTCTGCATAGTGAATGGCAATCAAATTGTCAGAATTTTCCCCAGCAAGAGATAATAAAAAGGTTATAGGTGTCAGAATATGGCAACTCCAAGAAATTTTTATTACTGCAAAGTTTTGGACGTTTTAAGGGCTTAAAACTTAAAAAAAAACCTCTGTGTGTACTTAGCCTAAGCCCTCATACAGTTGTGAACAGAAAAATAAAAAGGTGGAAGACCAGAGTAAAATTCAAAAAAATCGAAAAATGGGTTCGGCGGGAAGGGATAAATAAATCTCCCCCATTGTGTAGTGTCCTAGAATGGGACCTGATGCAATACCACGGCATGGCCATTACACAGTTTATGGAGCTTTCTGCTATCAGTTCCATACACTATTCACCGGGTAGCTTGGTGGAGGTGAAAAGTGTCAGATCGCCGCCAATCCAATATTCATCACCTATCCTAGGCATAGGCCAACAATATTATCTCGTAGAGAACCGCTTTAATAATAAGAGTTATAACAGATCATAAATCACAAGTTAAAATGAAGATTGGTTGGATCAAAGGAAGAATTGTAGAATGTAACAAAAAGCTAAACTCTACATTGTGCCCATTGTAACGGGTACTAGATTACTAAACTTGTGTTACTCTCATAGTTATATTAATTGATGCTCATGTCATAGCCAGCCCCGGCCAATATAACTCACTCCATGTTACACATGTTCACATAAAAGTATTGTTCTAGTTATATGGCTTATTTGGGGGGGTGGAAACTGTATATTGCAGAAAGAAATCTGCAGTATACTGCAACAGCGCGTTTCCCCACCTCTTGAAGAATGACATTGCTTTAGATTATTTTGTACATAAAGGCAGGAGTGATCAATTACAGGATACGCATCCTATTACTGAGGATCTTGTAATTGTAATCAAATTTTAATAGTTGTGGAACATGCATAGTCTTGATTATTCTTGATTAAAACGACTTATTAAATTTTGACTAGCGGCTGTATTTACTACATCCAATCTAAGATTTTCACATAACTTCAGTTATAGAACGTGCCGGCTGAAAATCAGTTTGTCAGGAAGAATGGAAAAAAAAAATCTGTAGAGAATTGCTTTTCTTGTGACAGCGCTGGTGAAGAGGATAAAAATCTGAATTGTGATTTGCTAAACTACAAAGATATAGTAATCAGAATGGCTCGGTGACTATTGACACTCATATTCAGCTGCCACATGTAACATATTTCCCAGCCATCCTGCCTGTAATAGCCGTTTCGTCATTAGTTAGTTTACATAGAGTACACATTTCATCCTATAAAAATGGAATCTTTTTAAGGCAATTAAAACCTTGCACACACAGGAACACTGACGCATTTCAGACCGGCACTGCTCTAAGTCGTAGTGTGATAGTTGCCAATATAATTCTATGAGACTCTAGCCCGTCCCAGGTCCCACCCACAATAGAAATAGCAACCCACTTTAGGGGTTTATTTTACCCAAACCCTGCCCCATCTATGGTTAGCCATACCCCTTCCCACTCATTTCACAGGCATTTAGACAACTATAGGGTAAGTTCTTGGGCCTAATGCAAAATCTGAAATGTGGCTTTGCAACAATGACATCAGTGACAGTGCTGTTGTTCTCTTAAGGGGAAGAGAGACAGCGGGTCACGTCTCGTAGCACCATGGTCTAGGTGCAACCTTTGCATCTAAGTAGTTACATCCCTGTTCTTCAGCAGGGCCTTTTTTGGTTGTTTGGTCAAAGACTTGACATGTTTGGGCAGTGGCACATATAGAGTACTATGGGCCATAGGAATCCTAAGTGTTTCTGGGGAGTGGGAAGAATTCTCAAACAGTCTGACTATCCACATGTAATCAGTAAGTCAGGCAGCCATTAATCCGCCACTGAATGGCTACCTGGCTTGCAATGAGGGACCTACTGGACATTAGAGCTGTGCACTGAGCCTCTTAAGCTATACAGCCCATCCTTTTCCTTTTGCCCCAGTTGCACCTCCTGAAATTGCAATATTTCTGCCCCTAACTGTGGCTGCTCTTATGCAGGCTGCTAGATCTGAACAACAACTCAGGACCACCCCCTCCCCAGATCTCCCAGGTGCTATGGGGGTGGCTTTACTATGGTCAGCCCACATGTGACATCACAGAGGAAAGAGGGCTCGTTCAGTAGTTGGGGGCTGGTTCTGATCATGTGACACAGGGGTCAGAACCGCGGTCCATCAACAATGATTTTCAATACCATTTTACCATGGGACAGAAAAATAAGTAAAACTCCTTTATATGTTTCCATCCTTTTGGATCCACTCTGGATTGTGACAAAAAATGCGCATGAGAAAATGCACCAATATCAGCATGTAGACTAATACTATATCTTCCCGCTACACTGATACATTATAGCATAATCACAATCCTTGGGTATAATATAATGGTTCCCATTCACCTACAAGAAACAGATCTTACTGAAGAATTGATGATAAAACAAAGTACATTATAAAGTTGCAGAACATTTTACTATCCAGTGATCAAGCTTTCTGTACATAATAGCTGAAAATTCAGTTTATATAACTATACCAGAGTTTGTAGATTCTGTATAGCTCCATTACGTGGGAGTAAAGTGAATGAAGAGTGGGCCTGAGCATAAAAGGAATGTATCACTCATTTTTCAAAATTAATTTATTAAAACCAAATGGGGAATATTACTTTTTTCTAACACTTTTTATTTTCTGATTTATTTATTTTTTTATGTAGATTGTGAGCCCCATATAGGGATCACAATGTACTTTTTTTCCTATCAGTATGTCTTTATAGAATGGGAGGAAATCCATGCAGACATGGGGAGAACATACAAACTCCTTGCAGATGTTGTTCCTACCGGGATTTGAACCCAGGACTCCAGCGCTGCGTTGACCGATTTAAATTTTATTTCTTTTTATTCAGGCTGCCAACTTACCTGAACTTCTCCTTTAATCTGGTAACAGCATTGATATGATGTGACATATTGCACCTCTATGGCCGTTGTGTTCTCTTCTCCCCCCAGCAGGACAGATAGTTTAGACTGATACTATGTACGTACACCTAGAATGATTGTGCCCCCTTTTGGACTGTGAAGTGTAGTAAGAATCTGTCCTCTCAGTTCGACAGACACTGTTTGAGGGTGTCCAATGACCTGAAGAAGGAGCTTGCAGAATTCCAGTTGGAATACTTCTGATTTTGACTATTCTTGGTATATGTGTGATCCCCAGACTAAGATTCCCTGTCTCGTTTTTTTGGAAATCGCAGATGTCAATTGGTACGCTGGCAGATTCTCTATAGCAGTGGTTCTTAAACTTGTTTGAGGTACCAAACCCACCAGTTTCATATGCACATTCACCGAACCCTTCTTTAGTGATAAATCAAATATGATTTTTTTCCAAATTCAAGACATAGGTATATGTTTTTTTACTGGTACACAAAATGAACCGTGCATATGGCCTAGGGTTCGATCAAACCCTGGTTAAGAACCACTGCTCTACAGGTATAATTGAAACAGAAAGTCTGCAGAGGAAATCCCTATTGACTTTCTGTGAAAAGTGCTGGTATTCGTTGCTGCCCCATTTTTTCCAGCATTGCTCTTTCCTGTGACCCAATACGTGGGGCCTTAGCCTCCCGCTGCTTCCCAAAATCAAAAATCAGCTACTTCAGGCACGATTGAAGGATTCTGAGAAGTTACCTAGTAGTTCTGCACTGAATTAAACTCTATATCTAATTAATTCAATATTAATATTATATTAAATATTTAATATTTGTATTTTGAAGGCAGAGTTAGAGTCAGGACATTTCTTCCATCTCCATCCAAATCTTATTCCAACTCCAGTTGCTGCTGCTTCTCTGCTGTGATGCACCATTATTTGGTGTCTGTCACTTTTCTGAAACAGGAACGTGGGAGTCCTTGGGGTTGAAAAGTTGCAATTGTTGCTTTAATATTTCACACTCTATAATTTGTGACTTTTTATGCCCCAAAATCTCAATCTAAATACCCTAGTTGATTCCTTTAAGCTTCCAGGCAATGTTTCCTCACAAACTGGTAACAAAAGTTAAGAGTTGTCTTGTTTGTCCTAGTCATACTTTCTTCTAATAAGTTCTTAAATGGGTTGTCACAGAAATACATAGCTTCTTTCTTACAGAAACACTGCCACTCCGTCCACAGGTTGTGTGTGTTATTACAGCTCTGCTCTATTCACTTCATTGAAACAAAGTTGCAAGTTCAGGCACAAGCTATGAACAAGACTGACACCATGTATTTCTAATAATGGACAACCCCTTTAACTTCCTTATTAAGTGCATGCAATGTACTTGTTTAGTATAGATGTAATAAATATATATAAAGTATAAATAAATTCCTCCTATGGCCGCAATTTCGACCAGACTATAGACTATGAAGAAAGTACTGAAAAGGTTAAATTAGTATCTGAACACCAGATCACTGTTACAGCAAGCATGCCTGTACAGCAAGAAAAAGACACTGCAAAGCCCTGTCATGTTAAACAAGTATCCATTAGATTAATGCTAAGCAACATACTTATCTTCCCAAAAGCACAAAACTGAATTTGTCCAAGCTCGGCTCCACAAGGCTATAAACAGGCAATTTTTATATTTGAAATTTCACGCCCTGATGCTAGCAAAATTGTTGGTCTCACTGTTTGCAGTATTTGCCTGCTCTGTTTTTAAATCTGCGTTACAAACACTGATTTACCACCCAGCACCCTAGGGCTCAATGAAATCAAGCGGTTTGTTCCTTTTTTTTCCAGCCTTTTGTGCGAATCTGGGAATGTAAATACTACAATAAGTCATTTCTGATCTCTCATTTACCCCCTGCTGCTTGCTGTATGTTGCGCCATTTTGTACACCAGGCTCTCGGAATTCTAAATGAGATACAAATGTAAAGTCCGAAACTTATGTGAAAATGAGAAAAGGAAGGAAAAAAAGTGTAAAAGCAGCCATTACAAAGGAATTATGTCTGTTGTGTTACTGTCTTGCCCTGCAGAGAAAACATTTACAAGATCCAAAATTAAAGGCAAAGAGATGGAGTTGGAAATTGTATTGAAGGCACACCCTACCTGATACACAACAGCGCTCTATTCTTAAAATCCAGATGAACGTCTGTTGCCATTGGATCTTGGTACCATCTGTGTATAAAACTATAAAAAGAGAAGAGTATATTTAGGCAGAGCTGGATCATCTACAAAGCAAGATAAGCAGATGTGCAAAAGGGGGTAGTGAACCAGGCACAACAATAAATATACCCAGCGCAGTAAACTGGTCGTGTCGTTCAGTGTAGAGTAGTTGTGACAAAAAGGAAACTATCAGAGAACTTTGATACTAGAACCAAGACTTTACTTATCATGATTGCAGTTAACAAGACAGCAAAAGAAACATGCACGATAATGCACATGTAATGTAAAGGAATTGCCAGAAGAATAATTCCCCAGTAGCTGCTGATGAGCAGGGGCACGATGAGTGAGTGAGTCCTAAGCTGAACTCTTCCCTGTCCCTGCCTACTTGCTTCACTGCCCTAGGCAACAGAGGACAACTGGGTGGCAGTTCCTTCTTAAGATATAAGTGATGACACAAACAAGACAAACAAGAACGAAAGGGAAGTCAGCTAGCCAAGAGGTCTGTACCAGTTGAGCAGTGCAGTACAGAATCAAAATCCAAGAGAATAGTCACAAGAAAAGCCAAAGGTCAGCAATATGCATAGAGATAACAAACAGAGATAGCCAGTATGCACAAAGCAATATCAAGTGCCAAGGTGAATGTGAGCAAGCAGTAAAGGAAGGAAGAACCTGCCACAGACTTGATTGGAAGATTAGAGGATCAGAGGGAAACCAAGGTGAGAGATGGGTGTGGTGGAAAATCAATTACAGAGGTGAGGAAATAAGACAGTGTTCAGACAGTACAAAAAGAACCTAACATAAGGAATCATAGCCACGCACACCTACTTCTCTGTAGAATTCAGCTGGAGGATGGTGACGAAGCCTGAAGGATGTTACATGTAATCAGCAACTGCAAACACTAGAGACTCACATGAGTTAGCAGGCCTCTCATGTGTTCTCGTGTGAGCCTATACTCCTTGCCACATACATGAACTAGGCCTACAGCTTTGTTTGACACAGTGGCAGCTCTCTGGGAACACAGAATGACTAAACTCAGCAGATTCCACATACCAACCCAAAGACGTGAAGCTTGGTCGGACTTGCAACGGACAACCAATGGATCCCATTATTGTCAATGAGGTCCTTCTGGCACCGTTAGTGTTCGGTGTTTCAGCAGTCCTTGTGTCTGTTGGTCTGGCCCTCTAACAGACCAGAACAACAAACACTGTGGCACAGATCTAAAGTGGCACAGGGTCAATTCTGTTGTGAGCAATGGTGGCCGTCTTCCCAGAAGGAATCAAAGGAGAAACTTAACAAAACTTGTTGGGAAAAAGAAAAGTTGAAGTGTTGCCTATGTCAACCCAAGAGTCTCCAAATGTAGAACCACATTGAAATATGACTCAGACTGAAGAACTCTAAAAAATAAAAAAGAAAGGTGATAAAGGGGAAGGGGCAGTCATTCTCTTCTACAGATAGCTTTTTAGTAGTTCTCAGCTTCACCATCATCTACTCAAACCAGCCATTCAGCCTCTGTGTCCAGGACCAATGCTGTATGATAAGACAGGTAACTTACCAGTAGAAGCGGGTCTCTTTTTTTACTATTCCCAGTCAGCAAATAGAAGAGAACTTTGCTTCTCTCTGCTGCCCCGTATTCAGATCATCTTGCTACCCAATAAAAATGTTAAAAAAATTAAAACATAACTTTGGCATTGGCAGACTAACTGGCCAGAGCTGCCCTACATGACAGGGTTGAGCTCTATGACAACTCTCTTTTTGGATTCCCAGAAATCCACTCTATATTCCTTGATGACCCTTATCCATGGGTCGAAATGCACCAGAAATATGAGACATAACTAGGGTTATTTTTGGGACAGTTTGGTACTGCCCTTGTGAGGACGGGAGAATTTGGATTCCAGGGTCCAGAGGTTAGTTTGAGGGTCAGTAGTCATCCTACACAACCCAGCCCAGGCTCAACTGCGTTATTGTCAACCCCTGATACTCCACCACCTGGTAAGACAGATCCATTTGTTTTTTTAATGTTGGTAAACCTCGTTTGACCTTTTAACTTTATCCTATTAAAAGTTATGTTTTAATTTTTTGAAAGTATTGGCTATCAAGCTGATCTGATTAAATAAGTATGTAAGATCCCAACACATTTATTTACCATATTTCTTATATTTTGCTGAGTTATCTCTGCTGCCTCTTGCAATGGGAAGACATTTACTGTGGCTTTCCTGCCAATTGGTTTGCTGCTGTAAGTGGGAGTGGGGACTTTGAGGGTGCATGCACACGATGTAACACGGTACTGATTCTTGCACGATAACTTGTGCTGCAAAAAAGAATCCCATTGACTTCAATGGGATGCGTATAGTGCGTGTAACACATTGAAATCAATGGGTTAAAAAGCCTCCCATTGATTTCAATGTGTTACATGCACTAAACAGAACCCATTGAGGTCAATGGGATTCTGTTTTGCAGCGCTGATCCTTACACGAGTTATCGTGCAAGAATCAGTGTCGCATTACATCGTGTGCATGCACCCTTAGTGGTATAAGGCACCTAAAGTAAGCACGGTTGCACATTAGTAGGATCATGATTGCTGGCACTGCCCATAGTCCACCAGGGCTAACACAATAGTTAGGTATAAATATACAACCATATGTGTGGTACATGTTGCCATTGTATATTTTGTTTAAACAGGTAAGAAAACTTATTTTTTTGGGGAAAAACGTTCCCTCTTTTGGGAGCCAGATCCCATAAATGACTTAGCAAGTTGTACTACTGTGTACAGAAATCCTATATTTGTAAATGTTGCTTTTTGGCAGAGGCCATATTTCAGACCCCCACTGTTGCCCAGTTGTGCATTCATAAAATCCAAGAATCCCTCTCTGGTAACTGTTAATACCATCCGAGATCGGTGGTCTTATAGCTCCTGACATGTTCAGTAGAATAAATGCACTTTGACTTTTAGGCGCTCCGCTGAGTATGGATGAGCTTAACTAACTTCTCTGTGATCTACGTTGTCCCGTTTAATCTTCTTTCCTTAGTCTGAATCATTCCAACCAATATCCCTTTCTTCTTTTGCTTGTCGTACAAGTGCATCTGCTTGTTCAGTTATCTCCCATGCTAGTTCCTCTTATATTGCTGCTCCACGATATTCCCTGTCTCCTCTCACTATGTGCCATGATCTGCCAGGCTGATAGGAGGGAACAAGATGATAGGATATGTCCCTTGTGTCTCTTTTAGCTGCCATTTCTGCTAAATTGGAAGTGAGACCTAGGAAAAAAAACACTTTAGTTTCCCTCCCCCCACACTTTACCCCCCACACTGATCGCTCCCCCTTCTACACAGCTCCGCATTTGACTCAAGTGCTGACTAGGGAATTTGCCCATTTACGCTTGTTATTTGCATGATAAAAGAAGAGGTTTGCTTATGGTTTTTCTATCACTTGTGCCACGACTACTACAATCTCTAAACCACGGAGTAGAATCTTCTATTTATATCATCAGGACATTGTATCATATCACTACAGAGTATCTGTCACTTCCACACACCCACACGTATTAAACCGCTGTCTGCACAAGCAACATATAAGTAAACATGTGCCAAAATGTATCCACCACCATTACTTTATATATATGTACTTACAGCTTCTTATATTCTGTCTGTGAACTTTAATACAACTATGTGACCATGCTGTAATGTCAAAACTTGAGTATACAACCCCATAATATCAATGGTAAAGATATTTATTTACAATAAACGCCTAACCCTAGTTACTTGGTGACCTCCTTTTAGGCTGAAGCTCTACGTTGCAGAAATGTAGCTTTTTGTGTTGCAGAATTTGCTGCATTTATTTGAGTCATAGCCAAGAATGGCTACAAAAGGATTGGATGGATATGAATGGAGAATCCCCGCGCTGGACTTCAGTAGACGGAGTGGAGCGTTAATGGTGGAGTTCTAACACTTCCCTTTAAGTATCCAGAAATATAAAACATAAGGAGATTACAAGAACTTGACTCATCAACTATAAGGTGCATGCTTAAGGTTTAGGGAAAGTGTCCATTTTCTATTATATTACCGCTATGGAATTTACTAGATATGTCAGTATGGCAACTGACTCATATAGACCTGAATGAATTAGGGTGCGTTCACACGGAGTAATGTGCCGCGTGATGTGGCACGTATACGGCGTGTGAGACTTTGCACGCCGTATACACTCCCATTGATTTCAATGGAAGCCTGGAGAGTATATGCCGCGTTATTTTGAGGCCGTGATTTTGCAGCCACAAAATAATGTGGCGTATACGATCCGAACTCCCATTGAAATCAATGGGAGCGTATACAGCCCTCAAAGTCTCACACGCCGTATACGTGCCACATCACGCGGCACGTTACTCCGTGTGAATGGTCCCTTAGACTGTTTGTGTCAATATGTCAGTCAACAGGCAATGCAGATCACTTGAAAAATGACCAAAAAAATAAATTTTATGTGTTAATTTAAATATATAGTTTTACTTAATGTAATATATTGATCGATCTGCTTTTGTCTTGCGGAGGCTTCAGCTATATTATTGAATGATCAGAATTTCGTTGAACAATCGGCATTATATGAGCAGTTTAGGATACTGTGGAGTATAGATTAGTACAACAAAGCTCTAGTCTTCTCTACCATGTCAACCTTGCCCATTGAGTACCAGTTTGTTTTGAGTGCCTAGAACTAACAATTATGGAGAATTTAGAAGAAAAACATGGACGCTGAGTGCTTACAGACTAAACAGCACTCAACATATACTAGTATCAGGGGTGTAACTATCGTAGAGGCAGCGGAGGCGGCTGCCACAGGGCCCAGGCCATTAGGGAGCCCGGTGACAGCCGCTTCCGCTGCGTTTTTTTTTTTTTTTTAATAGGCCTTTACGGGCCCTATTTACTTGCCGATCCTGGCTGGTCCAGGATCGGCAAGTGACACCGCGGGCCCCACATATACTATCATTATACTCCGGGGGTCTTTGCGGACCAGGAGAGGTAAGGGAACGTAAAAAACACTGTTACTTACCTCTCCACAATCCTGCCAGGCCTCCTTAATACTTCTCTGATGTCTCTGACGTCACATGAACCCGGCCTGCTTCCAGGGTCATGTGACGTCTGACGTCATTAAAGACGGACAAGAGCGGCGGCTGACAGCATAGGAGCTGGGGGACAGGTAAGCAACTGTTTTTTTTAATGTTTTTATTCCCCCGGGTCTCCGATTATTATACTCTGGGGTCTGAAAAGACCCCAGAGTATAATAATTGTTTATGGGTGTCCACAGTGGGACATAATACTGTGTGCAGGGGACACTATGGGGGATAATACTGTGTGCAGGAGCCAGTAAGGGACATAATACTATGTGCAGGGGACACTATTGGGGATAATGCTGTGTGCAGGGGCCACTAAGGGACATAATACTGTGTGCAGGGGCCACTATGGGGTATAATACTGTGTGCAGGGGCCACTAAGGGACATACTAGAGTGCGGAGGAGGGGGTTGGTCGAGGTCTTCGGCGTCTGTGTCGGTTGGGGGGGGGGGGGCATGTCAAAAGTTCGCCACGGGGCCCCGCCATTCCTAGTTACGCCGCTGACTAGTATCTATTGTCTGGGACAAATGTAGAAAAAAGGGAGGAAATCATGTCTGCTTTTCATATTTTTGTTTATTTTTGATAGCCCAAAGTACTGATTTTTTAATAGTTCTGTATCTCCAATACAGAGACTTTTATGTAGGTGACACAGTTTTGTGTGCCGGGGTGGGTCTAGAACCTGTGATATGGATGTGGTAATGGCACTTTTATTTCAATTCTCTTTATTTCTTTTCTGTCTTAATCTGTCATAATTTGTTCTCATATTTATTGTATCCCCATAAGCTCATGATAGACCTGGGGGGGGGGGGGATTTTAACAAACTTTTTTTTCTGTTTCTCTAGTATACAGTACAGATTGTATGGGTTCTCCATGGCCCAAGAACGTCTGCAGTTTTCCACCCTGATGGATCACATGACAAGGAGGAAGCCATATCATGGTGACTTCCATAGCTGTACACGCAACTTTCATTGAGTGTGGTGTATAAAGCGACTGGAAAGGCAGGAATGATAATAAACCATGTCCGCCATCACTCTGGGATCTCATACATCTGGGTAACTCGGACATATAATGTCATTGGACAGTTAGCAAGCGGTTATCTTGGTTGTGCTTTTACAGTATTTTACAGTATGTATTTAGTTTGCTTGTATTTCATGTCTTTTAGTACTTTACTGTATGTTGCCTCTTGCAACACCACCTATGAAAGTAACAAGATAACTGGTTTGTGGACTAAATTTTAAAGAATCAAAAATAGACTAAATAGACTAAAAAATAATTTTTAATAGATTGTGGTAAAATACAACCCCTAAAACATATAACATCCATGTGTCACCTCGGGGATGAGTTTAAAATCAGTAAACTTAAAGTTGAGATCTTGAGGAGTCCGGCCATATCCAGGAGCTGTGTAGTACTTACAAAAGCACTTCCAATTTATGGACACACTGGGCCAAATTTATTAGATTAGGTAAGTCAGACTTATGACGTTAAAGGGGCATGTTTTATCGCACATGGCCATTTTCTGACTCGTCCACCAATTTTGCAAAAATTGGGCAGGGCGGGACAGGTATTAAGGGGAACAGGGGCAGGGATGCCTTAGCTTGACAGATACTGTAATACCTGTAGTACCTGAAATAACTCATTTCGATAACTAGTTCCTGGCCTGTTGCGGAGTACAGCACCCCTGAGATATGCCAGAATTATTAAGAGTATTGGAGCTCCTGAATAATTCTGGCACATCTCACACCAGCAGAGAAATTAACCCTGGCATTGGAAATGTATATTACAGTCAGAACCTGAATGGTGACAACAGTATGTAGTCTATATGGTACTATATCATGCTATGGGCCCCCATAGTTCCTCCATAACCTATGTAACATTGCTTTAAGTGTAGAATACAATGCCTCACAGAGACACAATATGTTGGCATATGGAGTGCTTACATGTCAATAATAGCAACCCATAGAGACCCCATAAACACTATATGAGCCCAAATAATATGAGGAAACGTCACGTCATTGGTAAGTATTCTTGCATTATATACAGTATATTGTATTGTATAATTTCTATTTGCAAAGTCAATGTATTTCTTTTTATGCCCAGTATGATCGAAATCCCCAATATATTGTTGACTTATTCTCTACATTGTGAATTTGCGTGAGAATTAATGTAGTATGAGAGTTTATTATTCAAAAAATCTACTAAAATGAGAAATGCTGCTGTTGATGGATCTTCTATCCTTACAGTCATTTTCAGGTGTATACGTGTGTTGTATTTAAGTACCGTATATGAAGAGGACAACTAAGTGCCCCAGAGTGACAGGCTGATTCCTCCGGGGTATTGTGATCTTTACGCAAACCCTTTTTTAATAGACTTACACTTAATTTGGCCTTAAAAGCCTATTGAAGAGTTTCCCTTAAGAGTGGTCCATTGCATCCAATGGGGGCCACGGCTGCCCGTCTATCTTTCTGTCTGTCTCTAACCAGCTGAGCTTGGGATGTTGATTAGACCCTGCTGGGGAAACATAATGAGATTTTAAGAGACAGATGCAGTTAAATACAGCGGGATCAGGGACCCTCCCTCATACTGACCTCAGCTGGGCTTTTCATTGTAAGGACAATAAAAAAAAAAAACAATAAAAACAGTCTGATCTCCAGAGTGTTCGGCTTCATTTTAATAAATTGTTTTTTAAATGATTTCGGTGACCACTGCCCGCCGGCTTTTTCGACTTGATGGATGATGGCATGGTTTTGTACCTGAAATTATGCTAGTAACTGGGTTTTATTATTGATTCAATTCCCAAGAAAATGGATGATACAGAAACATGTGTTTAAAACCTTCTAACAGTGTCTAAGCCCTCTGGCAGAAAATTGATTAATGTATATACTTTTTAATGAATTTTCTGCTGTACATCATCATAAGCTGTATTAGTTCTTAGGTCATGCTGGATACTATGGGTAAAGGTTCACCTTCATGGAAATGGTACATGCTATATATAAATGCTGGATACAAGATGTGGAGACATTACAGAGTTGTAAACCGTATTAACCCAGTACTAGAAAAAAAATCTCATTTTGTATGAATGGCAAAGATTTGGCCAACCTGAATAAAAATGTCAAATTTAAAAAAACTAAAAAATAAGTGTCTAGTTTGGTGTATGTGCATGTAATGGGAAAGGGGGAATTGAAAATATTAAAATGGTTCTCCAAGATTTGACATTGATGGCCTAGCTTTAGAATAGGTCATCAATATTGGATTGGTGGGGATACAGCACTTACAGATTAGCTGTTTTTGGCACGGTATCATATGCTGTGTACGGTCTATCAAGTTAAGTTCCCATTAAGTACATAGATTCTTCTCGGAAAAAGCATGGGTCCTCTGCACAGTCCTGACCCATTGGTTTCTAACTGTGTACACTGTGCTGAAACTCATTGATAGGTGGAGGTCTTTGGTGGGGTATGACACCCGTCTAGTATTGATGATATATCCTAAGGACAGGAACAGGACTACATTCATAGGGTTGTGTAACAGGTGTCAACGGGCACTTACCAATGCTGGTAATGTGGCAATATGGCAACTCAATGTAGCCAATACCACTCTCTTCCGTGGAAAACACCTCACTGTATTCAGACTGTACACAGTCTTCCCAAGCCACTGCCTTGACACCCCACCCTGCAAGTCACTTGGAGTCTCAAAAAAATGGAGAAAGGACACATTTGACACCTAACATCTCTCTGCGCGCTTTCCTGCAGCAGGTCTTCAACAGGGTGCCAAATACAGTGGAGTAGTAAAGTAACAGTGCAGTTATGTGTGGGTTTCCATTACCATTAATCTCTCCATGCTGGCCTCAGCTATTGCGTAGCAGCTCAGACATTGAAGGTCAACCATCATCAAGGAACCACCTTTAACCACCTCCCAACCTGGATACCGTCTCAAGATGATCTTCCCTCTCTCAGGACCTCTACTGCCACCAATAAACTGCACTGCACTCCAGTTTCCATTTGCACTGGGGTTGGTGAAGCCCTAGCCAATAACAGACATGGTACCCTGATATCTTTTTAGGCCAGTCTCTCTCGTGCAGGAGGGACTTTCTTCTGCACAGTTTCCTAATCCTGATAGGTCTCTGCCTCTTGGAGCCTCCTCCTGGGAGCACACTCACTCTAGTGCCCCAGCCCAGGGCCCGCAGAAACTGAGCATATGGCAGTCATCAAGCCTCTCACCCTCTACCAGGTTGTAAAGTGTTGCAGGCACTCCCGTAGAAAGACTCTCCTGAGATAATAAGGGACATCCTGTGTACAGAAATCTTGTTGTAAGTCTTTGCATCCTGCAATAAAGGTATGTCTGCACTTTATGAAGCACCCTGCCAAATGTTGGCGGTTGCTTGATGGTGCAAAATCACCTGTCAAAAAATTGATGCAATTTTTGATGCATTTTTTAAAAACTAATACCAAGAGTGAATAAAAAAAAGAAATTAAAAATATAAAGAGAAAACTTTTCTGCTGAATAAAACAACTGATAGACTGATTCCACCGAATCTTCGGTAGATTCAACCCCAAATCTGCCACTCATTGTTATTTCTTTGCATCATCCATCTCACTTCTGAGTACATATAAGCTATCATGTGTATGTAGATAAGACACAGAATACCCCTACTCCCCCTGGTCACAATAGATGATTTCACAGCTTATCTCCTCCCCTTTCAGCACAATGAGGTCACAGAGCATGCATAGAAAACTCTTAGAAATGCAGATTTGGTCACGTCACAGCCTGAAAGTAATACAATAAAAAGTGACCAAAAAGTCATTGGCAACTCATACCAATAAAACTCATCCCACAAAAATGAACCTTTAGGCTAAAGCCCCACGTTGCAGCCACAGCTTTTTTTGTTGCAGATTTTGTTGCGTTTTTTTTTTTGAGGAAGAAGGAAGAAGTATAAGAACTTCCTATATAATTCCCATTACTTTTGCTGCCATTCTTGGCTTTGGCTCAAAAAAACAACAAAATCTGCAACAAAAAAAGCTGCTTTTCCGCAATGTGGGTCCTCAGCCTTAAACTACTCCATAGACAGAAAAAAGTCAGAATATGGCGAGGATAAAATAATCAATATTTGGTGTGACCTCTCTTTGCCTTCAAAACAGCATCAATTCTTCTGGACACATAGTTTTTGAAGGAACTTGGCTGGGAGGCTGTTCCAAACATCTTGGAGAACTAACCATAGATCTTTGGATTGATGGAGACTAGATGATGTTGAGATCACTTCTTGGACTCCTCCTTCAAAGGGTAGTCACACCAAATATTGATTTGATTTAGATTTCTCTTTCGTTCATAAACAATACCATTACAAAATACAACTTATTCCACAAAAAATAAGCCCTCACATGATTATATCGACATAAAAATGAAAAGTTATGCTAAACTTTTTACAAAGTCTAAATCTTGGACAGTACAAGTAAATCTGTTCCGATGGATCCGTTTTGCTTGAAATGTTCCTTTAAATTACTTCTATGAAGAGAATGTTGCAGTTGAGATCTAAGGCGTTCATAAGGAGTCTTAGGGTGGTTAGACTATAATAAGGTCCTGTTTCTTGTGACGTATGGTGTATTTGTGACGTTTTACCGTACTAGGTACTGTTGTACGCACATGTCACACACTGGCCGCCCCTTCCTGACAACAATAAATAAAATTATGAGAGAATGGATGACGACATTTCCCACCTCTGAACCTTCTGAAATTACCTTGTGCGGTGACATAAATAAGTCGTAGACGTGAAATTCATCATGAAATAATAACTAGGTGCTGTAATTAGAATCACAGCGATCTGCGGGGCACGTCTCTCATGTGACATATGTACCCAGTAAGTACCGTCCATTCACAGCTACAACCTAGAAAGAGGCTCTTAGTATCGAAAACCGCGTTCTATTCACAAATGTAATATTCAGCATTTTGCATGTAGTCGCGCAGCAACATTCAGGTGATTGATGGTTTATTCATCAGATGTCCACAGAGCAAATGTCTGCAGCTAAATATTTTCTGCCTCTCACTAACAACCTTTTTATATGGCTTCCTAATAAAACGTGGTGAGATCAATCCATTTATCCTTTTAATTCTCTCATCTGAAATGATGACTACTGTAAGTTATTGAAAGGGATATTTAACTTATTTTATGATTTTCTCTCCAGCCGTACAACAAGGACTTGTATACGGCTCAGACAAATTCAATGACCGGCGATGAAGCTGCAAAATTCTCGAGCTGAAGAAATTAAGCCAAACATGTAATTAGATAAAAGACTCAATAAGACTATGTAAAGCAGCAGTATGGTGTATGTTAGAAATTGATTTGGGATTTGCTAGTGAGATCGGTGACATTCAGGCAGTGAATACCCAAGCAGGACAAAGGCTAAGGTAAAGTTTTCTGGTTGGCTGGGCTTTAAAGTACAACAAACATCTGACCCTTGTCTGTACACCCAATGTTCTGCTCAATTTGTAAAGCAAGGATGAGCAACCTTTGGCACCAAAGATGTTGAAGCATGGTATCTCTATTGACACTCAAGCAGTCTGCATATGGTCCTGCTGCCTAGGGCTTACTGTGCATAATAGGGAATATTCTGTATTTCTCCTATTATTATTAGTTAGACATTATTAAAAGTGAAGAGTAATAACATGGTAACATATTATTTTATTATTAATATACAGTTATTATAAGTTACTATACTGTATGTTTAATGCTTGCTGTATATGAAACAACTTGCAGGCAGTGAACTGCAGCATTGAAAGGGTTAACCCATTATTCATTTTATTTTATTCCATAAATCTTAAAATCTGTAAGAAACTGTTTTAAAGTAACTAACAACATTTGCAGTTTACAAAATAGTCGTGCTTCACTTGTGATAGAGACACAGGCAGATACAATTTAGCGATATTACTGTGTTGCATCTGTTGAATTGTCCTGTGCGGGGGCAATAAGTGGACATTATACTGGGTAAAGGGATAGTTAGGAGGCATTTTTTGTGTTTTATTCAAAAGCATGAAGGGACAGGGTATGTTTGAGTGGGGTCAAAAAAATATGAGTGGGACTGGCAGGGTAAATTTGGCATAGTGCAGATTCTGTCCCTATTTGTGCCTCTAAACATACATGATCCTTTGTTTTCATAGGAGATATTCTGCCTATAGAGGTGTCTCGATGTGGATTATCCCCCTCTCCTCATTTAGACCCTCCGACCTTGGAGCTCAGACCCTTTGACTATTTCACCTCTATGCTACATTTGCCTACGTTTGAGCGGTTCCATTACCAGCAAACTGTTCACTTTGTGACCTCCCAGTTTGGTTCCCTGAAGGTCTCGGTCCCTACTGCCTTTGAAAAGGTTTTCTGAATGGGTACCTCCATGGTGGACCTGATATCTGGCATCTACAGGCTCTCTTTCTCTCCGGAGGGACGGGCCCCCCTCTCTCATAAGTATATAGTTAAGTGGCCTGGGGCTCTTACCTGGGCAATGGCAGATTATTTGGTCCCATGCAGCTAAGTCCTCTGCATGTAATACTTTCCGCGAGACCTAATATAATTTACTTATGTATTGATATCACCCCCCACTGCCTTGCTCCATTCCCTTAATCCTAGCATTCCTTCCATTTGTTGGCACTGCCAGGCAGGGGTGGGTATGCTATGCCACATTTTCTGGAAGTGACCGGGAATCTGCACCTTCTGGACAGAGGTTAGATCCCTTACTGATGCCCTTTTTATTCATGTTGTTCCCATAGATTCCTTTTCCTATTTGCTTAATCTCCCCCCCCCCCCCAGGCACCTCGGTAAACAGACCTCTAAATTGTTTCTATACTTATGTACCCGCCGCCAAAACCCTCATTGCTCTCTATTGGAGGAAGACTTCTCCTCCCACTGTGCCGGAGCTTATTTTATTTTATTTTAAATGTAGATTGTAAGCCCCATATAGGGATCACAATGTACCCTTTTTTTTTTTCTTCATTTAAGTATGTCTTTGCAGAATGGGAGGAAATCCATGCAAACACAGGAAGAACATACAAACTCCTTGCAGATGTTGTTCCTGGCGGGATTCGAACCCAGGACTCCAGTGCTGCAAGGCTGCAGTGCTAACTACTGAGCCACCGTGTTGCCTCTTGTTCTGAAGCTTATTGCTCGAGTGAAGGACATCCATAGTATGGAGTATGTGATGGCTTCTCTTAAGCATACAATGGAAGCCTTTACTGCTGTGTGGTCATCCTGGGCCGCATATTGTATTTTACATGGTCTCTGACACCCCCCCCCCTCCGTCTTCCCTTTTCTCCCCTTCTCCTGTTTCCCTTGTCCTCCCTCTCCTTCCTGTGTTTTTTGTATTGTCATTGGACGACTTGTCATACAGTCCTATGAAAAAGTTTGGGCACCCCCCTATTAATCTTAATCATTTTTAGTTCTAAATATTTTAGTGTTTGCAACAGCCATTTCAGTTTGATATATCTAATAACTGATGGACACAGTAATATTTCAGGATTGAAATGAGGTTTATTGTACTAACAGAAAATGCGCAATATGCATTAAACCAAAATTTGACCGGTGCAAAAGTATGGGCACCCTTATCATTTTATTGATTTGAATACTCCTAACTACTTTTTACTGACTTACTGAAGCACAAAATTGGTTTTGTAACCTCAGTGAGCTTTGAACTTCATAGCCAGGTGTATCCAATCATGAGAAAAGGTATTTAAGGTGGCCAATTGCAAGTTGTTCTACTATTTGAATCTCCTCTGAAGAGTGGCATCATGGGCTACTCAAAACAACTCTCAAATGATCTGAAAACAAAGATTGTTCAACATAGTTGTTCAGCGGAAGGATACAAAAAGCTGTCTCAGAGATTTAACCTGTCAGTTTCCACTGTGAGGAACATAGTAAGGAAATGGAAGACCACAGGGACAGTTCTTGTTAAGCCCAGAAGTGGCAGGCCAAGAAAAATATCAGAAAGGCAGAGAAGAAGAATGGTGAGAACAGTCAAGGACAATCCACAGACCACCTCCAAAGAGCTGCAGCATCATCTTGCTGCAGATGGTGTCACTGTGCATCGGTCAACTATACAGTGCACTTTGCACAAATAGAAGCTGTATGGGAGAGTGATGAGAAAGAAGCCGTTTCTGCACGTACGCCACAAATAGAGTTGCCTGAGGTATGAAAAAGCACATTTGGACAAGGCAGCTTCATTTTGGAAACAAAAATTGAGTTGTTTGGTTATAAAAAAAGGCGTTATGCATGGCGTCCAAAAAGAAACAGCATTCCAAGAAAAACACATGCTACCCACTGTAAAATTTGGTGGAGGTTCCATCATGCTTTGGGGCTGTGTAGCCAATGCCGGCATCGGGAATCTTGTTAAAGTTGAGGGTCGCATGGATTCCACTCAGTATCAGCAGATTCTTGAGAATAATGTTCAAGAATCAGTGACGAAGTTGAAGTTACGCCGGGGATGGATATTTCAGCAAGACAATGATCCAAAACACCGCTCCAAATCCTCAGGCATTCATGCAGAGGAACAATTACAATGTTCTGGAATGGCCATCCCAGTCCCCAGACCTGAATATCATTGAACATCTGTGGGATGATTTGAAGCGGGCTGTCCATGCTCGGCGACCATCTAACTTAACTGAACTTGAATTGTTTGTCCAAAATACCTTTATCCAGGATCCAGGAACTGATTAAAAGCTACAGGAAGCGACTAGAGGCTGTTATCTTTGCAAAAGGAGGATCTACTAAATATTAATGTCACTTTTCTGTTGAGGTGCCCATACTTTTGCACCGGTCAAATTTTGGTTTAATGCATATTGCGCATTTTCTGTTAGTACAATAAACCTCATTTCAATCCTGAAATATTACTGTGTCCATCAGTTATTAGATATATCAAACTGAAATGGCTGTTGCAAATACCAAAATATTTAGAACTAAAAATGATTAAGATTAATAGGGGTGCCCAAACTTTTTCATAGGACTGTATATATTTATTTTTCTCAGTTTATTTTGATTTTGTTTCTCATATTGTTATTATGTAATTCATTAAATTTTCAATAAAAACTACAGTTTAAAAAAAAAAACCTGTTGAAAAATGGAAACCTGCCATGTCAATCAACACATGTGCCCACAGGATGTCTTACACATATCTCCTCGTATCACTACCTGAGTTGAATGTTGTATGTGATGGATCCCCAGATCATCGCTCCATCAGTTGGACAGTGTGTCAGGGCAGGGACTACTTTTTGAGTAATATTACTCTATACTTTGTACACTCCTCAGATTTTGATCAAAATGACAAATTTTGACCAAACCTACACAAGCTTATGACGGGTCTAGACGTGAATTTTCTAACTCCTACATACACTGGCTTAACCAGTCTTGGTAAATGTGGGCCATTATCGTCACAAGGGATATTGTCATCTCCCAGTGAAATCTCTAATGACTTGTGTTCTGCTGACGGAACTTATAGGGAAGCAGAAAGGAATTTTCTCTCCTCGTCTTAAGATCTATTGTTAGGTTTTCTCTTACTTATAAACACATGACTCTTATAATATTAGATACAAGCTTATTGTGCAATTCCCGAATATCCTAATTATTGATACTACAAACCAGAGCACCATTATTCATGTTGAGGTACAAATGTACACACAGTACTTCCCAATTCATCTTCCCAATTCGTCTGATTGGTTCCATTACCAGCAAATTGTTCACTTTGTGACCTCCCAGTTTGGTTCCCTGAAGGTCTTGGACCCAACTGCCTTTGAAAAGGTTTGCTGAATGGGTACCTCCATGGTGGGCCCTGGCATACCGGCCATATAGCCAAACACTCACTTTTGGGAAAAGTTTGCCTAAGTCCATCACTTTCGCAGTCCAGTGTGCAGAATACCAGAGGGTCTTTCTCTTCTATAAGAGATGGAGAAGAAGGAAGTCAGGGGATGTAAAAGACACTAGGCCTGCCCGTCCCAAAAGGGATGGAAGTCTTGGCATGAAGTGGTACCACCACTATGTGAGCCCTTATAAGATACCTTGTACATTGTAACCTAATATTTTCAACCCTTGGTGATTATACTAATTGTGTATCTCTAGTTCTTTCAGTTTCTTCAACCAGCGTATGCCTGTGTATTGTCTTAGTACTCTAAGATCTCTGTAACAAGCGTATCACATCTTGTATCCATGCTGTAATCATCATTTTAGTACATCAAACATATACCAAAGCATCAACTTTAACCACATGAGGACCGCCGTACGTAAATTTACGGCCTCATGTGCTGGTACCTAAAGACCGGACTATTGCCGAAATACGTCCGGCCTTTAGGTACCTTTCTGGCGGGGGGAGGGGTGCGGGGGGGACAGGGGTTAGGTGTTACTAACACCTAACCCCTTCCTCCATAACGTCCAGTCGGAACTGAGTCCGACTGGAAGTTTTAACCCTTTCGATCGCGCCGTGAAACATCACGGCGCGATCGAAAGGCATCCGCCGACAATTGAAGCTGATCGGCACCCCCCGCGGCGAGATCGGAGGGTGCCGATAGCAGTAAAAGGTAGTCTGGGGTCTGGCCAGTGACCCCAGACTGCCCGGAGCCCCCACATACCTGGTGATCCTGCCAGGACCTTCTGATGTCAGGCTGTGCGTCTACACAGCCTGACATCCTGCTACGGAATGCCATGTGGGACACCTGCAGGCTGTGTCTCACATGGCATTCTATATCAGCAAAGTATTGCTGATTGAAGTGTCCTAAATGGACACATGAAAAAGTAAAAAAAAATGTAAAAAAAATAAAATGAAGTGTATGAAAAAAATTAATAAAGTTATAAAGCCCAAAAATCCCTTTTTCTCAATAGAAAATGAATTATATAAAAAAAGAACTCAAAAGTAATAAAAACAATGCATATTTGGTATTGTCGCGTCCGTAACAATCTGTACAATAAAACTGAAATAATATTTAATGTACACGGCGAACGCCGGAAAAAAAAAACGGAAAAAACTCGCCGGAAGTAATGATTTTTCGCCATCTCACCATACAAAATATGCTATAAAAAGTGATCAAAAAGTCATATGCATCCGACAACAGTACCAATAAAAAGCGCAGGTTGTCCCGCAAAAAATAAGCCCTCAACCAACTCTGTCAACCGAAAAATAAAAATGTTACGCCTCTTAGAAGATGCGATGCAAAAAACATTGATTTATGTCCCCAAATGTGTTTTTCCTCTGCAGAACTAGTAACACATAAAAAAATACTATAAATGAGGTATCGCCGTAACCGTACCGACCCGCAGAATAAAGGGAACATGTTACTTATACTGTACGCTGCATGGCGCAAAATTAAAAAAGTAAAACTCAATGCCAGGATTGATTTTTTTTTTTTAAATCCAGCAAAAAAGGGTTAATAAAATGTATTCAATAAGATGTAGACACCCAAAAATGGTGTCATTACGAAATGCATCTCATCCCGCAAAGAATAAGCCCTTATATGGCCGCGTCACCAGAAACATAAAGAAAATATAGCATCTCACAATGTGAAGACAAAAACCCTCAAAAATCGCCAAATTATTAGAACACAACTGGGTGCGTCATGTAGGGAATATATAAGCTGTGTGAGCGGATATCAGGGGACACCCCAGATTTACAGCTTATGAGGGAACAGACACCAGAAGTGACCCCTAAAGTGACCCCCAGAGTGACTCCCCCAATCATAGGAGCTACGGGGACATAGTAGGGAATTTGGTGTTTGCAATGTCCTCCGCACAGCTTATACATTCCCTCTTCGCCATCCGCTGTGCAGTCACGTCCGGGATACTAATACTCACCACACCCCCTGATAAATTCTTTGAGGGGTGCAGTTTTCAAAATGGGGTCACTCCTGGTACCCCATGGAATCCACTTTTCTGGTACCTTACAGGCTCTACAAACATGACATGGCGTCCAGATACCAAACATCTGAATCTGTACTCCAAAAGCCGCATAGCGCTCCTTCCCTTCTGCACCCTGCTGTACGTCCAAACTGCAGTTAACGGACATAATGTCATATGTGGGTATAAACTGATACTAGGGCACAGCCGGACACAGAAGGGAAGAAGGGTCATTTGGTTTTTGGAGCACAGACGGTTTGGTTTTTGGATGCCATGACACTTTTGTAGAGCTGAAACGCCAGTAATTTGGAATCCCCTGATAAATTACCTTATTTTGGAAACTACACCCCTGAAGGATTTATCCAGGGGTACAGACAGCATTTTTAACCCCCAAGTGTTGCTATAACTTTATATATATAACTATAACTGTAGTGGATTGTGAGAGGTGAAAATGACCATTTTTCCAGGAATACGTCCTTTCAGTGCGTAATATGTTGTGCCCACCTTGTATCAGAGATGAACGCTCTAAAAGCTGTTGTGCCTGGGATACCCGTTTAACAGTTTTTGGAGTGTCTCTGCTGACATAAGTCGGGCACAACATGTTGCACACTGAAATGGCAAATCTGTAAAATTTTCATTTTTAACTTCTCTATCAGTTGCGATTTCATTTCTGGAAACTAAATAAATGCAACACTCAAGGGTTAAAAATTCTCGCTACACCACTTGATAAATCCCATCTGTGGGCTAGTGTCCAAAATAGGGTGACATGTCTGCGGATTCCACTTTATTGGCAATTCAGGGGCTTTGCAAAAGTGGCAAAAAAAACCAAACTGTGCTCCAAAAACCAAAATAGCGCTCCTTCCCTTCTGTCCCCGGTTGTGCCCAAACAGCCGATTCTACCCACATATGGCATTAAGTACGTTATCCGGGGTACACCAGTGTCATACATGTGGGCATACACTGCTATTTGGGTACCCAGCAGGGTGCAGATGTGAAGGAGCAATATGTGCTTTTGGAGTGCAGATTTAGATTCTTCGTTTTTGGACACCACGTCACATTTGCAGAGACCCTAAAATTGCCCCTACAAAATGGGGTCACTTCTTGGTGAATTCCAGTTTACTGGAACCTCCAGGGCTCTGCAAAAACATCATGGCGCCCAGAGGGTCCCTCTAAATCTGTATCCCAAAAGCTAAAACGCACAGTGGTCCTTCCCTTCTGAGCCCTGCTGTGTGCCCAAGCAGCAGTTTACACCCACATATATAATTTTTTGACCCCCGGGATGGCCCACTTAATAGTTTTAGGAGTGCAGGTCTCTGACAACACAAAGTGGGTGCAACGTATTGGGCACCGAAATGGCAGATTTTTAAAAATTTCAATTTTCATTTTGTACATTAATTTTTGGGAAGCATTTTAGGCTCAAAATGATAATACCCCTTGATACATTCCTTGACAGGTGTAGTTTCTAAAATGGGGTCACTTTTGAGGGGTTTCCATTGTATTGATACTTTAGGGGCTCTGCAAATGCGACATGGCACCTCAAAACTATTCCAGCAATATATGCCCTCCAAAATCCAAATAGCGCTCTTTCCATTCTGAGCCCCAGCATGTACCCATACAGCAGATTTTGGCCACATATGGGGTATTGCCGTGTTCAGAAGAAATTGTGTAACAAACTGTGGGGGGCTTTTAATTCTTAAACTATTTGCAAAATTAAAACTATGGCGCTAAATGGACGATTTATTGGGAAAAAAAGTAATTTTTCATTTTCACATCCCAATGTTAATAAAATCTGTGAAACACCTGTGAGGCCAAAATACTCACTCTACCCCTAGACAAATTCTATGAGGGGTGTAGTTTCCAAAATGGGGTCACTTATAGGGGGTTTCCACTGTATTGGTACTTTAGGGGCTCTGCAAATGCGACATGGGACCTGAAAAATATTCCAGCAAAATCTGCCCTCCAAAAGCCAAATAGCCCTCTTTCCATTCTGAGCCCCGCCATGTTCCCATACAGCAGATTATGACCACATATGGGGCATTTCTGTGTTCAGCAGAATTTGTGTAACGAACTTTATGGAGCTTTTTCTCCTTTATCCTCTTGTGAAAATTAAAAATTTGGGGCTAAATTGACAGTTTGTTGGAAAAAAAGTAATTTTTCATTTTCATGGCCCAATGTTAATAAAATCTGTGAAACAGCTGTAGGGTCAAAATGCTCACTCTACCCTTTAATATGTTCTGTGGGGGGTATAGTTTCCCAAATGGGGTCACTTTTAGGGGGTTTCCACTGTATTGGTACTCTAGGGGCTCTGCTAATGCGACATGGCACCTAAAATTATTCCAGCAAAATCTGCCATCCAAAAGCCAAATAGCGCTCCTTCCATTCTGAGCCCCGCCATGTTCCCATACAGCAGATTATAGCCACATATGGGGTATTGCCGTGTTCAGGAGAAATTGTTTAACAAACTGTGGGGGGCTTTTACTCCTTTAACCCCTTGTGAAAATGAAAACTTTGGAGATAAAGTGACATTTTAGTAATTTTTCATTTACACATCCCAATGTTAGTAAAATCTGTGAAACAACTGTAGGGTCTAAATGCTGACTATACCCCTTGATGAATTCTGTGAGGGGTGTGGATTCTAAAATGGGGTCACTTTTGGGGGGTTTCCATTGTTTTGGTACTCTAGGGTCTCTGCAAATAAGGCATGGCGCTGAAAATTATTCCAGCAAAATCTGCTGTTCAAACACCCAGTGTCGCTCCTTCCCTTCCATGCACTGCCGTGTGCCCAAAAATCAGTTTACACCCACATGTGGGGTATTTCTGTGCACGGGAGAAATTGCACAATAAACTGTCAGATGCATTTTCTCCTTCAACCCTTTGTGAATGTGTTAATTTTGGGTCTAAATGAATGTATTAGTGAAAAAAAATGAAATGTCTAAATTTCACTGCCATATTATTTTTATTCTTATGAAATGCTTAAAGGGTTAACAAACATCCCAAATGCTGTTTTGAATAATTTGAGGGGTGCAGTTTTGAAAATGGGGTAATTTATGGGGGTTTCTATTATACAGGCCTTTATAATTACTTTCAGAACTGAAGTGGTCCCTAAAAAATTGGTTTGGAGAATTTTCTTGTAAATCTGGAAAATTGCTGTTACACTTGTAAGCCTTGTGACGTCCAAAATAAATTAAAAGACAATCAAAATATGATGCCAATATAAAGCAGAGATATGGGAGATAATATTTATTCATGTATTTGGATGGTATGACTATCTGCCTGAAAAGCAGATAATTTCACATTTTGAAAATTGCAATTTTTTTCAAATTTCCATCAAATTTCCTAGTTTTTTTATAAATAAATGCAAAAATATTGATTAGTGTTTACCACTAACATGAAGTATAATGTGTTACAAGAAAACAATCTCAAATTCATTTGTGTAAGTTAAAGCGTCTCAAAGTTATTGCCATTTAAAGTGACACATGTCAGTTTTGAAAAAAAGAGGCCTGGTCTTTAACATACTTTTGGGCCTGGTCCTTAACCGGTTAAAGAGGTCTTGGAAAACAGTCTGCGCTCCCATAGGACTGTCATGCTTTGTGGCAGTCTTGTGAAGAGTTGTACATTGCCACCTTGTGACATCCATCATGATGTTCTACCACCGGGGACCAGAGGCATCATGATTGATTTTAGAAGCCGCATTGCAGTGCTGAATGTAACATGGCGCCTGTGGTCCACGAGCCCTAAACATAATA
Organism: Leptodactylus fuscus; assembly: GCF_031893055.1. NCBI lineage: Eukaryota > Metazoa > Chordata > Amphibia > Anura > Leptodactylidae > Leptodactylus > Leptodactylus fuscus. The sequence continues at coordinate 52,674,200 of NC_134274.1, forward strand.
TGACTGACATATCACAATTAATAAGAAGTATGTTGGCTTCCAGGAATCTTCGGAAGAGCTGTCTTGGAGCAAATCTAGCTCAAGGAAAGTAGTTCAGAAACATACACAGGGGGTTTAGAGAGTTCTTCAAACCTAAATATTCTATAACATGTTAAATCCTTATTGAAAATCATTCCCTGATGACATTATAGATATGGAAATTTATTTTTATTCCCAAGAGTGATTTTTTTGGGGGGGATTTCCTTTTTTGATGAAACGTTAACATACTAATTTACATTTACCACTGATTTAAAAAATTGCTAATATTTGTACGCAGGTTTAATTTCTATTTTCCATGTACAGTATATTTTCATGTGTCATTGACAGTGCAATTTATTTAACCCCTTTCCACTGCACAAAATTTAGGATTTTTGTTTTTTTACTCCCTGCTTTCCAAAGTCAAAACTTTTTTAAATTTTTCTACTTACAGAACTCTACAAGGGTTTTTTTATGGGCTAAATAGCACTTCGTGAGGATACCATGTAATATTCTGAATGCGGTGGAATTAGAGATAAACTGCGCTCGCGCCGTTTTGTTTTTAAGGTGCTCACCTTGCGCCAAAATGCCGTGTTTTCTATATTCTGTTTGTTGTTATGATTATGGTGATACCAAATATATATTGTGTTTATGTTTTAACATCTTAAAAAGATTGCCATATTCTGATACCAGTAACTTTTTAATATTTCCATATACAAAGTTGCGTAAGGTGTCTTTTTTTTTTCTGGGGCCAGATTTACTTTTTATTTATTTTTGGGGGAATATCCGGAGTTTTGATCATTTTTATTTACATTTTTTTTTCAAGTAAAAATGGCAAAAATACATCTGTTTAGCCATTTTTCCCCCCACTACGGAGTCTTAGCAGTTGGACTCCCAACAATCACTAATTTTCATGGCATAGCTCTACAGTAAAGGTGACCTAAAGGGATCCTTAGGCTTGATTTACTTAAAGAGGACCTTACACCATTTGGGGCACATGCGGTTTTATATACCGCTAGAAAGCCGACAGTGCGCTGAATTCAGACCCCCTCTCACAGTACAGAGCTATAAGCACTACTGTGTGGAAGGGCGTTCCTGACTGACTGTCAAAAAGGCCCTTCTGACGGTGAAGAGCTACGGTAGTGGCACCAATAGCTCTTCACCTGGGACACAGAACATGAGAGCCGATAGTGCGCTGAATTCAGCGCACTGTCGGCTTTCTAGAGTTGTATAAAGCCGCATGTGCCCCAAGTGGTGAAAGGTCCTCTTTAAACATATCTTGGTCCATGTACTATCCATATTTCCATGTGTGTGTGGAGGCTGCACAACTTAATACAGCTCCTGTTTCCATTTTAAGGCTCAGTATCCCTAATTCAATTGCTAGGGTCTCAAAATAACACCGATGGCCATTGAATACCTCTACAGTATGTGTGTTATATTCCATTTTTCACAGAACTGAACATGGTAATGATCACATCCATATAACCATAGGGGTATAATCTTACAAAACAGAAACTTCTGCCACTGAAGATTAGTTCCAGTTATCTAAATAAGGGTTGTCAGGTTAACACAGCTGGGGGGGGGGGGGCTAAGAAGCATTGATTGGGAATATAAGGGTGTTTGTAAGGTATTACATCTTTTATCAATCCGCAACATTGTAAGAATTTTTTTATTTATTTTTTTTTCCTTGGGTGGGCAACTCTTTTAATGTTGGAAGAAAATGATATAACTCAGGTATCATCGGAGGGGGGTAATTAGATGAATAGTGTCAAGCAATAGGGTGACTTATGTGAGAAGCATAAAACAAAGTTTTTACTACTAAAGTGTGGTCTTTGTTACATATGTTTTTAAATGCATACCAAGCCTACATCAAAAGAGATTTCTAAGGATCTCAGAAAAAAGTTGTTTATGTTCACCAGGCTGGAGAAGGTCTCAAGACAATTTACATCGTCCATAGACAAATAATTGCGACACTGAAAAAATGTGAAGACCATCTATTGTATGTTTACCCAACCTGTGGTCCTAAATATTTCTAAAAAAAAACATGTTTAATATTTTCACATCCCACCTGATGCACTGTATTATTTAGATGCCTAGGTGCCTAAGGGTCCATTCACATGGAGTTTTCTGGCACGGATCCTGACATGGAATTTGCGTCAGAATCCACATGGAAAAAAGCCTCTCATTGACTTCAATGGGTTCCTTTTTCCGCTGACATCTCCCAACATTTTCTCCAGCTCATTGTCTGTACAAACTGTACAAACTTTCTCTTGAGATCTGTATTTTGGTAAGTGTAGTCTATATAAAGTATACCAGCGATATACGATAACCTGATGTATGTAAAACTAATTGTCCCGCTCTATTATCGAAGCTCAACTGAGCGGTTAATATAGCGTCCGATTATGAGGTTGTTGACTGTTTCCAGGGATAATGAGAAGAACTGTGACTATGACTCTGTTTATAACACCCAAAGGAATAGTTATCAATGGATACAGGATATACACAGTCCAGTCACATTAATGTGACCACCTGTCAAAATCCAGAATAACCACCTTTGGCAGAGCGGACCACTGCGAGACGTGCAGGAAGAGAGGGGATGTTGTGATGATGTTCACTGGGGTGTTGAGCCATGCCAACTCCAGTGCCGTGGCCAGCTGCGCTAGGTTACGTGGTTGAGCATCCATGGCACAAACAACCTGATTGAGGTGGTCTCACAGATTCTCGATTGGGTTCAAGTCTGAAGAATTTGCTGGACAAGGGAGTATGGTAAACTCATCCTGGTGCTCCTCGAACCACACACGTACACTGCGAGCTTTATGACACATCGCTGGTAGATGCCATCATCCTGAGGAAAAACAATTCACATGTAGGTGTAAACATGGTCCGCAAGGATAGATGCATACTTGTGGTGATCCATCGTGCCTTCCACAATGATGAGTGCACCCAGATGGCTGATGACACGTGCCTTCTGCGATTGGTTATTTAACGTTGACATCAAAAGTAGGCGGTGGTCACATTAATATGACTGGACTGTGTAATGTGTTAGTTCGAACCGGCAAAGACATCCAAATATTGGTTAGGACACCATAAGGACCCCCCATTAATAATTGCCATAGGTGGTCATATATTTGCAAGTTTTTTGAACTACACATACAGTAGAAATTGCAGATTTTGCACTTGCTTGTAATAGTTGCTTTTTACTACTATCTCTTGTGCAGTCATTTGGCCTCTTGAACTTGTGCTCTTTGATAGAAAAAACCTGAAATTGCCACTGACCAAGGCCATATATTTTAAAGTTCTATATCATGTTTCATCCCTTTAGCTTTATTCCTGTGATGTGTCTAATAAACAACAAGCCCCAAAACATCAGACAGAATAATGGTAGAAGAAATAACACTTTGTTTAAGGTTTTATTAAACATTTTCATGGGTATATTTCTTCTTTATTGTACAACAGACAGGAATACACAGGACAAAGAGCCACTTTAGCTAAATCAATGTAGCCTATCAAATTATTACAAATCTGGGCCATCACCAATGTACGTCATAGAAGTAGCTGGATGATATGTAAAGCCAATGCTCGTGAAAAGCATTTACTAACAATAAATGTAATCTTTATATTACACCAACATATTTTATAATTATGGATGTAACAAAAAGTCAAATGTCAAAAAATCAAGTCAACAAATAATGATACAACATTAGAGAAGCTCCTGCCCATAAGAGCTTACAATCTAAAGGGAATGTGAAGAGTGACATGAAAAGAACATGGTGCTAATATTCATCCTCTTCATCATCCTCCTAATCTGAATTTACATGCAACTCATCTAGCTGTTACTTACAGAAGGACTCCGATGACTCTGCAATAGTAGGCCTTATCACAGACGGAGACGACAGGAAGAACAGAGACTTAAACTGGGACTTTGTTGAATGGTGCCAGCGGAACCACCTCAGGATTAATGCTGGGAAGACCAATGAGATGGTGGTGGACTTTAGTAAGCAGAGGAGGGCCCCAAATCCAGTAGTCATACAGGGGATAGGCCTTGAGATAGTCAAGACCTATAAGTATCTGGGTGTGCTCCTCAATAATAAGCTGGACTGGGCTGATCACCTGGATGTGCTGCACAATAAGGGTCACAGTAGGCTCTACCTGCTCAGGAGGCTGAGGGCCTTTGGAGTCCAGGGGGCACTTCTTAAGGCCTTTTTCAACTCTTTGGTAGCATCAGCCATCTTCTTCGGAGTAGAATACCAGCCAGGGACAGAAATAGACTTGACAGGCTGGTTAGAAGGGCCAACTCTGTCCTTCGGAGCCCCCTGGACCCAGTACAGGTGGTGGGTGACAGAAAGATACTATCCGTCGTGAGCTCCATCCTGGAGAACAACTCCCATCCCATGTATGAGACCTTGATCCTTCTTCTCAACCGCAGTCAAGCTGTGTAATCAACATCAGGCTAAGCGGAGATCACTCTGCACAGAGAATTAAATGATCCTGAAGTCTTCTTTTATTTTTGGTTTATTAGAGACAAGCTGGTACCCGCGACTTCGTCTGCGGTGATTGTAGCAGTGGGTATATACAGGCGTGGGTAAGTTTTTCGTACTGTGTATAAGGTATGGGATATGAAATGTAACTTTGTATCTTGTTTTTGCTGTAATTCAGAGAATATGTGACTTTTGTGTTGAAGTTAATTTGTATTTGAGCTGCTATACGGTGTTGTGAGAAACTTTACATAGTGACTTTGGGACAGAAGTATTTGAAGTTAACCCTTTCCCGCCGATGGCATTTTTTGATTTTCGTTTTTGACTCCCCTCCTTCTAAACTCCATAACTTTTTTATTTCTCCGCTCCCAGAGCCATATGAGGTCTTAATTTTTCCTGGTACAAATTTTTCTTCAGGATGCCACCATTATTTATTCTATATAATGTACTGGGAAGCAGGGAAAAAAATCAGAATGGGGTGGATTTCAAGAAAAAATGCATTTCTGCGACTTTCTTACGGGCTTTGGTTTTACGGCGTTCACTGTGCAACCAAAATGACATGTCCCCTGTATTCTGTGTTTCGTTACGATTCCGGGGATACCGAATTTATATGGTTTTATTTACATTTTGACCCCTTAAAAACAAATCCAAAACTGTGTTAAAAAAATTTTTGGGGAAAAGTCGCCATATTCCGACAGCCGTAACTTTTTTATACGTGCGTGTACGGGGATGTATAGGGCGTCTTTTTTTGCGGGACCGGGTGTACTTTGTAGTTCTACCATTCTCTGGAAATGTTATTGCTTTGATCACTTTTTATTCAAATTTTTATCAGAATCAAAACAGTGAAAAAATGGCGGTTTGGCACTTTTGACCATTTTTCCTGCTACGGCGTTTACCGAACAGGAAAAATATTTGTATAGATTTGTAGAGCGGGCGATTTTGGACGCGAGGATACCTAACATGTATGTGTTTCACAGTTTTTAACTACTTTTATATGTGTTCTAGGGAAAGGGGGGTGATTTGAATTTTTAATCCTTTTTTTTTATTTTTTTATATTTTTTTTTACTTTTTTTAAACTTTTTTTTTTTTTGCATTTATTAGACCGCCTAGGGGTATTGACATGGGTGGGCGGTGTCGCAGATTGTCAGCGGTGGGGTTCGGCAAACATGGCTGCTCCGGAGCGTTAAAGAGAGCCTCCTGGAGTATCGTTAAGGTGAGGGGCAAAGTGGTAAAGTATATGTGAATGTGATTGTGTGGGGTTAGGGGCTAGGCTGTAGAGGGCAATATGAATTTTGTGGCTTGCTATGGTCCAAAGTGTGTGAGATTGCAGAGATGGTGGTGTGAGTTTGGGTTTTGTGGGGGACCTGGCATAAACGTATGTGCGCTATTGTGATGAAAAGTAGCCTATTGCGCAATCGGGTGTATTAACAATGTTTGTGGAAACTTTCAGCCAAATCGGTCAAGCGGGTTTTGCGTGATTGAGTAACAAACATCCAAACACAGAAACCCACAAACATCCAAACTCACAAACTTTCACATTTATAATATTAATAGGATGAGCGAACATTGAAATATTCGAGATTCGATATTCATTTCGAATAGGCCCTTAATATTCGACTATTCAAACGAATATCGAACCCCATTATAGTCTATGGGGAAAAATGCTTTGTTTCAGGGGAACCCACTCTTTGACTCAGGAGAGTCACCAAGTCCACTATGACACCCCAGGAAATAATACCAACACCCTGGAATGCAACTGGGACAGCAGGGGAAGCATGTCTGGGGGCATCTAACATGCCCAAGTCCCTGTATTACGTTGGGATCCCTGTCAGCTTACGATATGCGGGAGCTTCCTTTTTCCCATAGGAATGCATTGAACAGCGTTGATTGGCCGAATCTCATACAGAGTACAGCATTCAGCCAATCAACACTGGTTCTGCCGGCCAGCTCTGCTACATCTCAGGTGTAGCAGAGCTCAGCGCACGGCCAGCTCTGCTACATCTCCGGTGTAGCAGAGCTCAGTGCACGGCCAGCTCTGCTACATCTCCGGTGTAGCAGAGCTCAGCGCACGGCCAACTCTGCCACATCTGAGATCGGACCACAATGGAGACTGCTGTGGACCGATCTTAGACTCCGCCTCCTCCGGCAGAACCAGCGTTGATTGGCCGAATGCTGTACATTGTATGGCATTCGGCCAATCAACGCTGGTCAATGCATTCCTATGGGAAAAAGTCAGCTCCCGCATATCGCAAGCTGACAGGGATCCCGACGAGATAGAGCCCCAAAGAGCTGTGTAAATATTTAAAAATAATATTTTTAAACGACAGACCCATTAGTCTGCAAGGCACTGCAGCGAGGTCCACAGTCCCAGATGGGCGGCTGTATGTCAGAACAGTACACTACCAGTTAAACTGCACTGGCAGTGATGTGGTGCAGTGCTAAATGTGAACAGGCTGTAATAAAACCCTGACAGTTAACCTCACTGGTAAGGTGCACCTGTACAGTAGAAACAGCAAGGCTGCCTAGGGTTAACCGTCACCCCAGGACAGCAACATAACATGCTCCTGCTACAGCTAGGAGAAACAAAGGAAGTATAGACAGTTTAAGGGGCTACCTCGGGGACCACACCTGCTGACAGCACCTCAGGCTGGAACAGAGTCCACTGCTCCTAGCCTTAGTGTAGGGATGACAGTTCAGGATTTACAGGTTCTAAACTAAGTACAGACAGAGGCCTATTCTACAACCTGACTCAATGCTGGAGCCTTGCCCTGAACTACTGTCATTAACGAACTTAGTCAAAGTGTGAGCACCCGGCGGGCGTCGGCTCACACTATATAAAGGGAAGTCCCCGCCCAGCAGGGGCGGTGGCCATGACATCACCGGTCATGCCCAGTATGGCCAAAATGGGACTTAGTCTGTGCGCGGCTCCAAAATGTCCGAGCATGCTCAGTAGGGGAGAAATGGCACTTAGTCTGTGAGCGGCTCCAAAATGTCTGAGCATGCTCAGATGGGAAAAAACTGGACTTATTCTCCAGTCGCCTCACTGCATGAGGCCGAGGGCGAGAGTCGGATTGACCCGCAGGTGGCGCTGTGCGCCGTGATGGAAACCTGCGAGACCCGCTCCTAACACTGGGTGAGTAATATTCCCACCTAAATAAAGGTAATCCCTAGCTAACCCTGCCTGTACATCTATCCCTGTCTCACAGTCACATAGTTCACAGTCTCATATGACCCGAATCTGAAATCGACCATTCGTATAAAGTGGAGGTCACCTGATTTAGCCAGCCAATCACTTTTTCCATTTTTTTTTTTTGATGCTTCCATTGTCGTAGTTCCTGTCCCACCTCCCCTGCGCAGTTATTGGTGCAAAAAAAGCGCCAGGGAAGGTGGGAAGGGATACGAATTTTTAGGACGTTTGCCTCGTGGTATTCGATTGGAATCGAATATCTCGAGCAGCCTGATATTCGATTGAATATCAATTTGATCGAACGCCGTTCGCTCATCACTAGTTGCTATGACTCCTAGTATCTTTTCTGCTATACTGAGCTTGACAGGGAAGTGATGGGACTGTTAGATTTCAACATGCCTGATTCTTTTGTTTGTTTTGTAGTTGCACTGGCCGCATCCTATGGATATTGGTACTCGCTAGCCAAGTGTGCAGATATATTGGGAGAAGCACGGAAGTCTATAGTCAGCTTAAGGCTTCTAAACATAAAATCTTCCTTATCATGTATGATGCTTTTCCTGCTTACTATGAATAAGGAAAAAAAATCCCCATAGGCTAATATCATTTTACACAGAATTTTGCAGGCCTGTTATAAGGAGCAGGCATTTGTAGCAAACTGATTTTGTAAAGACCAATGACGTGTACAGCTTCATATCCAGTCCCTCATCTCAAGTCCTGCTCACCCTCAAGCAATATTTGGCCACCAAGGCTGGTATGGCGTTGGATTTGGCGATTTCTTCATCATGTGTCCTCACCCTTGATGTTCTCTTATGAGCTCATCTGTCAACTGGCTGCATCTTTAATACTGTAGAAAGCAGGGATGTGCTGCTAACAGCCAATGAAACTGTATGGAGGTGGAATGATCGTTGTACTGATCATAACACTACTATGTAGTCTGCATCAGTCTGTGTAAAAGGCTAAAAAGGCTATATGTATATAAAAATATATTTATATTTATTTATTTTTTTTTTTTAATTAATTTTAGAGGTAATCTTCCGTACTTCACTTAGAGCCTTTATCTTCTCTAGTATCCCCTGAATTCACAAGCTACTTAATATATCCTGGCATTCAGGACTCCTGTGCATGACGTGTTCCCTCCATGACACATATGGCGATGCGTAGCTACAATAGAAATTTTGAATATCAAGGTCACCAAGCGCCAAACAGTGTTTTGTACTTTAACCAACACACACTCACATCTCAATGGGGAGAAAGGTTAAAGGTGAAGCTGTTGTCAAAGAGTGTTATTAAGTCCCTTGAAGGGGATTTTTTTTATTATCGGTTGTTCAAATGAAGATTGATTTTCTGGAGATCCTAGGAACTCTCCGGAGACCTGGCTATGAAGAGCCCGAGAGAAGTGAAAGTTAAACGAAAAGGTGCTAATTAAAAGGCCCGCTTATCACGTAGTTAAAAGAGACCCTGAAGAGCCCCCCATGGCCCCTGCTGCTTTACAATCGGAAAATATATGTTGTTATTCTAAGATGGTGTGAAGTTACACACTCACGAGAGAGGGAGGGAAACCTCTAGGTCCATTACACTCACAATCACTAAGAAAATATTTAGGCCTCCTTATGGGATACCTAAATGACCTAAAATTCAACTAAACTGAGAAGGAGACTGTTCAGAGTGAGTATGTAATAGTATGTGATAGTGATTCCTTCTCAAACCAACCAAAACCACTATGTTTCCTAAAAGACAGATGGTACCTGTTCCTTTGGTCTTACAGTATTTGCTATGGATATTGCTGCATTCTATGAAGACGTTATCAATGTCAGACACAAAGATGGAGACCAAAAAGGTTCAGAAGGTTCATGAATGTGAGCCATTCTAAAAAGGGCACACATCATGATGAAGTTGACAAAAATATATGGACATATTAGGGTGCACATATACCTCCCAACTCCTCCATACACGAGCACACTCGGCTTGACCAATCTATCCTGTGTTTTTATCAAAGAGGGAAGAGAATAAGGGTCTTTTACATAAGAATATTTCCAGCCTGGTGGAGTCTTATTGACAATAATAGCATGTTCATTGGCGCTGGTTTAGTACATTTGAATGAAGCAATGCTCATGAGTATGGGGACAAGTGATCATTAACTCCTTCCTGCTCTGTGCCTTACAAGGCTGTAATGCCATGGGCACATTGAGCTGTATAATGCTGAGTTCACACTGAGTTTTTTGGTCTGGATTTTGACGTGGAATCCGCTTCAGTATCCGGCTTCAAAAAACGCCCCCAATGACTTCAGTGGGAGACATTCACTTCTCTTTTCCGCAAGCTTTTTTTTCCTGTTCGTGGAAAGAAGAAGCGAGCTGCTCTATCTTGCTGTGGATTCCGCAGCTAAATCAGCCGTGGGCGTCCACGGCACGACACTCCCTCCTAACTAGGCCTATTAATTTGGGCCTAATCCGGAGCGGAATGCCGCAACTGGATATCGGTGCACTGCTTTGGCATTATGTCGCAGCTAGCCGCGGGAGGCGTTTTTGGAGTGGATTCTGAAGTGGATTCCTGTGTCAAAATCCTATTAAAAAAAACTCTATGTGAACTCAGCATTACACAGCTGAGGCATGGGACTAGCCACATGGGACTAGAAAATACTCAGACTCTGGTGGATTCATCTGGGGCGTCCAGGGGCAAGATGAACCCGTCCTACCACCCCTCGGATTACCATGATGAGATAAAGTAAATAATACGTTTTTAGAAGTCACTTTTAAATAAAAAATAAATAAAATAAACAAAAGAAAATATACATGTTAGGTATCTCCATGTCCGCAATATCCAAAAATAGCATAATTTATCCCATATGGTAAACCGGGAAACTGGTGTAGGCCTTATTCACACACGACTGTGATTTTGTGTCTATTCACATTGTAGTCAGACAACCCCTTGCAGGACCCATGAAAATGGGTCCCAAACAGATCGAAAACGGTTGTGAAAAGTACAGACCGCTGATCCGTTTTTCACACTCACTTATGTAGCCTTGGTTTCTGAGAGTCCATTATGTTTTTGGATAGTATGGGATAAATACTGCACGAATGTTTGGAATACCTGCACACTTCATACACGTGGTGCACTGCTGCACAGATTCATACCCAGGGCTCCGGCGCTTTACGTTTGCAATTACTTGTATTTCCTATATTAAAGACATTCTTTCTTATTGATTCATTTTATGTTGGTTGGTAATAGGCGGTGAGATATTTCTGACATTATTCCCTTACTGCACTGGCCTAGAATCTTAATAGATGACTCTTTCACCACTGCTGAAAATAATTGTATCTGGTCAGTCTTATGTAATATCCGCTCTACCCTAAAGCCGTGCTTTAGTATTATGCACATAGGAGTTTCAGAAATGCAAGTTGAAGTCACATCGTGTTACATAGCAGCCCCTACACACATACACACGTACACAAGCCATTCATACCCCCCCCTCCTCTCCCACATTCAGCCCCCTGAGGGGATGGCATAACAGTTGCCTCTGATTAGAGTGCATTTGCTCTACAATATTGCAGCAGTCTGTTTTTAGAGCCTGTCACATACAGAAGGTAAAGTCGAGACTTGGTCCAGGTCCAACCTTGCGTGCATCTCTCTTTCTCTTTTTTTTTTCCTTTCTGCCTCTTGCTGTGCAAAGAGATGGATTCCTGCTGCTTCCTTACCGGCTTTTACAGCCGCCCTGCCTGTAGGAACAAATGGTACATTTCAGAAAATAAACTTATCTCATTTGTATGACACCACAAACCCTCCAGTTATAATGTTGCACCATTAGTTGTAACAAGGCTTTAAGCTATGCTAATTCAATATAGCAACTAGAAGACTGCGCGTAGCAGACACATCTCCATGGTGGGCTTACATGGGGCTTGTACTTTGAGGTTAGAACTACATTAAGTCTTTTTCACATTACCTATATGAGATTTATCACTATATAAAAAAAATGTTGTTATATGTGTGTTATGGGTTAATTTAATGTTTGTCACTATTTTGATTTCCACAAAATATAAAAAAAAAACCTTGTCTTATGAAGAAAGTAATAAAGGCCATCTTTGTATGTCTTTACCTCTACATTATAGGAGCAACAATGGAAGTGACGAATCTGAAGCCCCAATCAACTCCACTGACAATAATGGGGTCTGTTGTTCGGTTTCTGTCATTTCACCCTACAAAATAATGCAACATGCCTGACATGGCCTCAGTCGCAGATATAAGCCTTTTGACTTGTGTAGAAAGAAACAGCCTACACATAAATATACTACTTACTATAATATACTATCTTAGAAGGCGTCATTGTTGTTTTACTGACTCGGATTAAAAATAAAATTATTGATTAAATTTAATTATATTATTGTAACATCTCTTCCTGTTTGGGTCACTGCGCCACCCTCTGCTCGCGTGCTGCAGCACAGGAGGCGTGTGCAGTTTGATAATTTGCTTAAAGTTTTTAGTTGCACTGTGTGAACACGGCTCTAGTTCTGTGATTGTATTTGCACCACACCCGTCTTCTGCCCTTGTTGCCTCTGTCCATTCAGTGGGTAAATTTTGTCTTGCCCTGTGATTGACAGCCTGCCTTCCTGTCAGGTTCAGGGCGGGTTCTTCCTCCCCTATTTAATCTTTGCTCACATTCACAGTGGTGCCTGTTATTGCCTCGTGCTTGCTGGTTTCCCTTGCTAATTATTTACTTGTATTCTTATCCTTGACCTCTGGGTGTTTACAGTAATGGCAAATTGAATGGGATTCTAGCAAATCCCATGCCCAATTTGCAATAAAAATTGTGGTGCGGGCATGCCACAATTTCGGATTTGCAAATCACAGCATGTCAATTATATCTACGGAAATGCTGGCGGTTTCTCCATAGGTATAATTTTAACAGAAAGTTTGCGGAGGAAAGCTCTGCAAACTTTCTGTCTAAAGCGCTGCGGGAAGAACCAAGATGTGTTGCCACCGCGGTTTTTCCCGCAGTGCATTATTGCGGGGGGACGTCCCGTGGAACCTTAGCCTCAAGTCTGGCCTCTAAGCCTAAGGACAAAGGGGCAGATTTTGACAGCGGATTTCGCCTCAAAATCCGCCTCCATAGAATGGTGGTCTATGTAGAGGTCTAGCTTTTTTTTTCCGCTAGTGTTTTTTCCGTTAGGGGAAAAAAAGAAGTGACATGACCTTTCTTCAGGCGTTTTCCGCCTGAAGAAAGCAATAGAAGTGAATGGGAGGAGAAAAATGCACATTTTTTTTCCGTGCGGTTTTTACAAAAAAAAAAAAAAAGCAACGCGTTTTTTGTGGCTTATTCACTTTACAGGAGGGGAAAACCGCCTGGTGTTTTTTGAAGCGGTTTCTACAAAAAAACGCTCCAAAAAAGGCACCAAAAAGTGCGGCAAGGTCCAAAAAACGCTTCCTAATTAGAAAGCGTTTTTTTTTCAGGACCAAAATAAGCCACACATAATTTAAGTGTGAACTAGCCCTAATGATAGATTCCTGATTCCTGTACTCCTGATTCCTGAATTCCTGTATTCCTGTATAGATCATATGGGGACCACCGTTCACAGTAGGTGATGCCCACATTATATCTATTTGCCCTCACTGTACAGGTCATAGAGAATGCCTAGAAAATGCAAGATCTTATGAACATCATGCAGACTATTTTGTTTGGGGTCTATGTAATGCAATATGGCAACCCCCATAAACATGTAACAAAAGACATAGAAATATCAGAACAGATTGTAAAAAAAATATTTCCCCATTATATATTTTTTCAATCAGTTTTCCTGGAGTCTGATATGGCATAATTTGCACCAAATTTACCAAGTGGTGCACAATTTTTGATAAATCAGGCACATCTATAAATCTGACATGTCTGTCCTGAAAAAGACCTGAGCGGCTCCCATTGATTTATTGAGGTATTCGCCTCAAAACCCTGACCAAAAAACTCAGTGTGAACTTAACCAAACATATCGATGCCGTGCAGGCCACAACCACTTCATAAACAAGAAGTTGAATTTATTACTAAACTATGTCGCAAAAAATTCCATAAAAGATTGCTGAATATGGCTAATAGTAAGTACAAATTAAATCATAAAATTAGGCACAAATGACGTCTTATATTATAGGATTTCCCACCTTGAGTTTTCATAACCAAGAGTAAACCTGATGGAAGAGCTATGTCTGACGGATATGAGACTAGAGGATTGGTTGATGCGCCATATGACTGACGGATATGAGACTAGAGGATTGTTTGATGCGCCATATGACTGACGGATATGAGACTAGAGGATTGGTTGATGCGCCATATGACTGACGGATATGAGACTAGAGGATTGTTTGATGCGCCATATGACTGACGGATATGCGACTAGAGGATTGGTTGATGCGCCATATGACTGACGGATATGATACTAGAGGATTGTTTGATGTGCCATATGACTGACGGATATGAGACTAGAGGATTGGTTGATGCGCCATATGACTGACGGATATGAGACTAGAGGATTGTTTGATGCGCCATATGACTGACAGATATGAGACTAGAGGATTGGTTGATGCGCCATATGACTGACGGATATGAGACTAGCGGATTGTTTGATGCGCCATATGACTGACGGATATGAGACTAGAGGATTAGTTGATGCGCCATATGACTGACGGATATGAGACTAGAGGATTGGTTGATGTGCCATATGACTGACGGATATGAGACTAGAGGATTGTTTGATGCGCCATATGACTGACGGATATGAGACTAGAGGATTGGTTGATGCGCCATATGACTGACGGATATGAGACTAGAGCATTGGTTGATGCCATATTCCTAAGCGCCAATCCTATTTTCACCATAGTATATGAATCTAATATAGGGTTATTAAGACGATTCTAAAATGACAGAATTGGCCGGCTTTAAGGATGGACAGAAATTACATGTAATTCATGCGCTGGAAAAAAAAAATCTGACTTTTATAATTGAGTAAGAAATGCATCCTGAATTTGTAAGATTAAGTAGCAACTATGGACCATTTGAGACGGGCAAATTCCTCGGTGAATCATAAAACTTGATTTTACTTTACCTCCCCTGTCTCTCAGCAGCCAAACACCTATGCCAAAAGAAAGTAAAAGAGAGCGCGGGCCTAAAAGGGTAGGAAAAAAACGGATTTTCATTATGAAAGTTAATTAGCTTCCAAGCCAGGCTGTACCTTTTCAAGAGGAGGAATTAGAAGCATTTAATTGCTTTATCAGCCTTCTCTTTGATTTTCAGCAATCAGGCCGATTCCATTTAATTTAACTGCCACAGATGAGAAGAAAATTGATGCTCTCACCTGCCTCGGAGCAGAAAGAGAGAGAGTAAGAGAGTACGCGAGGGAGAGAAAGAGAAGTCAGAGGAATTGGCAAATATAGTGTCTGCAAATTAATGAAAACTAACAGCATTTGTTCACAATTGGAAATGATGTGTGCCCTGAGGTGTTTGGAAGATATGTACCACAGCGGAGGGAGCCGGTCTGGGATGTGAAACCAATCTTAATGTCAACAGAGAGGAGGGGGTCCCCTCCCCAGAATGAGAGCAGACATTCCTAGGATGATTGGGGATCAATTAACTCATATGAAGAGAATCATTGCACGCACAAAAAACACTTTTTGTGTGTCACGGCGGATAATTTACTGCTTTGTCTCTTGCAATTCTCGCCTGTTTGCTGAAGGTGAAAAGGATGCTGTTAAGTTGGGCGTTTGCTTGATAAATGTGTTTTGTTTAATGTCTGTTTTGCTGCTCACGATTCCAGGTATTTCCTTGCATAGCAGCCGCGCTGCGCATTTTGTACTATAGACCGGGATATGATCGCGGTCTACTCAGTCACGCCTCAGGCCTTGACTAGAGCCTCTTCAGGCCATGTTCTCTCGTACGCCGTCTCCTTGCTCGAGGTGGATTATGTCTCATGACTAGCCTTTACCAGAATGCTTTGCTTTGCAGACCTTGTAGTTTTAATCTCAATATTGATTTCCAGCAAGGGAAGAAAACACAAGTGGCGGGCGCCTTATTTACTGTGTAGGCTCTGCAGCCTAAGAAGGAGCCACATTTAGAAGAATAGAGGTGGATACATTTATATGTTCTGCAATAAGTTGTTTTATTTCTTTAATAATCGTGACTTCCAATATTCTCGATTCTGACTCAGCAGAGATATTGGAGTCAGATGATGGCATGAGGCCTGTGATATCAATAGGACAGTATTAGCTAAAAGAAAAGTCACATTACAGCAATCCTACTAAAATTATAAATGTGAAAGTTTGGATGTTTGTGTGTTTGTTACTCAATCACACAAAAACGGCTGAACGGATTTGGATGAAATTTGGCACATTGATAGTTTGTAACCTCAATTAACACATAGGATACTTTTTATCCCGGTAAATGACATGGCTTCACAAATGTTATTAATTTATGTTCATCATATACTATATTAAACTGCTCTTGCCAGCAGGACTCTCCCAGCTAATTGGAGTTTGCTGATAAAGCTTTTCTGTTATCTCTCTATGTAAACACACAGATAACCCTGAGTCTATTGTGTACAAGCATTTGCATATTATCTGATCTGAGACACTGAGATGGGAAAACCCCTTTAATCCAAATCGGCAGTTTGCCAATTTTAAACATGCTGGGAAAAAGAAAATCTAATTTGTTGCAAAATTCTAAAACGAGAGCTATGACAGTAACCTGAAGTCACAGACTTCTCCTCAAGCAGAACTCAGGAGAATTGAGCAAGTTAGGCATCAAGCGGCTCTTACAGCAGCCGAAATGCCACAGCAGGTGGATTATCAAAGCCAACAACACACTCATATGGTGTCCCAGCGAGCTGCTGAGATGCCATAACAATCACAGGCATGGTGCGAGGCACAAGTTTAGCGGCAGGCCAGCTTGAGAGCTGCTGCAACACTGGAGCAGGTGGATCATCGACGCCAACAGGCTCATTATATAGCGTCCCAGCTAGCTGCTGAGATGCTGGAACAATCACAGGCATGGCATGAGGAACAAGTTCAGCAGCAGGACAGCTTGAGAACTGCCAAAATGCTGGAGCTGGAAAACTATCGACAGCAGCAATTTGCTGAATATAGGTGGATCATTGACACCAACAACACGCAGACGAAGTCGCAGGCAGAGGCTAGTGTAAATATCCATTTACACTATTATCTGGGAGTCATGACATCTGTTGGAAGAAAAAGTTTATAGGACTTGTATAAAGGTTGAATTCTATGAGTAGAAAAACTGATGGTGGACATTGACATATATTCCCGGTCTATTTTTATCGGTGGCCGTACAATTGGACTAATGTTGGCCAAAACTGCTGATGACAGGATGACCATCTAATCTGTACAGCGACCTCCTAATACTCCCCTAATATAATCTGAAAGAATGCTTGGGCATGTTCGATTTCAACCTATTGTTTTCAAGGAGAGGCAATATGCTTACCCCCTTTCCAAATTCTTAACACATGCATACTTAGATGGATCTAGTGTGTGTGTGTGTGTGTGTGTGTGTGTGTGTGTGTGTGGTGGGGGAGGGGGGAGGCAGAATCATAGCTATTGGGAATGTATGGCCACCTTGAAGGAGTTCTCCACTGCTTCATATTAATAGAATTGGAAATCAATATGAGACTGGTAGGAGTCTAACACCTCCACCAATCAGCTGTCTTCTGCACGGTATAGAGCTGGTAATATATGGCTCTATGTACTGTGCACTGGCCCTGTCTCCGATGTTGGACCTCAACCCATCTCACACTAAGGATAGATCATTAATGTAAAGTTTTGCGGAGGACATGTCAGTGGTCTTATGTTTACTAACCTGGAGTTCTAAGTTAGGACTACCTGGTATGGTAGCCATTTTGGACCTGATAGACTCCCTTTAAGTGTATAGACCCTAATGGCTAGTGTAAATGTACAGTCCTCTAGTACAAAAACTCAAGGCCAAGGTATTGCTTGATATTATTTCTAACAGAGAATGCTCTAGCCTCATGCATAACATATCAGATGGTACAGAATAAAAAAGAAAAAATAAATTATATATATATATATATATATATATATATATATATATATATATATATATATATATCCTATTAATATTATAAATGTGAAAGTTTGTGAGTTTGTGGGTTTGTGTGTTTGGATGTTTGCATGTTCAGATGTTTGTTCCTCAATCACGGAAAAACCGCTCCACCGATTTGGCTGAAATTTTCCACAAACATAGTTAATACAACTGATTAAACAATAGGCTACTTTTCGTCACAATAGCGCACATATGTTTGTGCCAGGACCCCCACAAAACCCAAACTCACACCACCATCTCTGCAATCTCACACACTTTGGACCATAGCAAGCCACAAAATTCATATTGCCCTCTACAGCCTCGCCCCTAACCCCACACAATCACATATACATATACTTTACCACTTTGCCCCTCACCTTAACGATACTCCAGGAGGTGCTCTTTAACGCTCCGGAGCAGCCATGTTTGCCGACCCCCACCGCTCTGACAATCCGTGACACCGCCCACCCATGTCAATACCCCTAGACGGTCTAATAAATGCAAAAAAAAAAGTTTAAAAAAAGTAAAAAAAATATTTTAAAAAAATAAAAAGGATTAAAAATTCAAATCACCCCCCTTTCCCTAGAACACATATAAAAGTAGTTAAAAACTGTGAAACACATACATGTTAGGTATCCCCGCGTCCGAAATCGCCCGCTCTACAAAGCTATACAAATATTTTTCCTGTTCGGTGAATGCCGTAGCAGGAAAAATGGTCAAAAGTGCCAAACCGCCATTTTTTCACTGTTTTGATTCTGATAAAAAATTTGAATAAAAAGTGATAAAAGCAATAACATTTCCCGAAAATGGTAGAACTACAAAGTACACCCGGTCCCGCAAAAAAAGACGCCCTATACATACCCGTACACGCACGTATAAAAAAGTTACGGCTGTCAGAATATGGCGACTTTTCAAAAAATAATTTTTTAACACAGTTTTGGAATTTTTTTTAAGGGGACAAAATGTAAATAAAACCATATAAATTTGGTATCCCCGGAATCGTAACGAAACACAGAATACAGGGGACATGTCATTTTGGTTGCACAGTGAACGCCGTAAAACCAAAGCCCGTAAGAAAGTCGCAGAAATGCATTTTTTCTTCAAATCCACCCCATTCTGAATTTTTTCCCTGCTTCCCAGTACATTATACAGAATAATTAATGGTGGCATCATGAAGAAAAATTTATCCCGCAAAAATTAAGATCTCATATGGCTCTGGGAGCGGAGAAATAAAAAAGTTAAGGGGTTTAGAAGGAGGGGAGTCAAAAAATCAAAAAATGCCATCGGCGGGAAAGGGCTAACTTCAAATACTTCTGTCCCAAAGTCACTATGTAAAGTTTCTCACAACACCGTATATATAGCGGCTCAAATACAAAGTAACTTCAACACAAAAGTCTCACGTATTCTCTGAATTACTGCAAAAACAAGATACAAACTTACATTTCATATCCCATACCTTATACACACTACGAAAACCTTACCCGCGCCTGTATATACCCACTGCTACAATCACCGCAGACGAAGTCGCGGGTACCAGCTAGTATATATATATATATATATATATATATATATATATATATGATTTTATAGGAAATCGGAGACCTAGGGAGGTATAGTAGAGGCTCCAGTGTAGTGTTGAAATGCAATAAAATCCATTCCTAGAGGTATAGAAGCCCGGAATATACAGAACCATTTTACTTATGTTAATACCTGTAATTACACTAATATTATAAGACTGTAATACGTGACTCGCCTTCCTTTAGGTGGAAGTATTTCCCTTGGAAGGTCTGCCTTGCTCCGAGGATGAAGGAATGCTTATCACCTATATTGAGCTGTTCTAACCCCTGTCCTCTCTCATTAAACCTGTACTACTGAGGAACTCTAAGTTAATCAGACTCCTGCCCAAGAGGTCATTCCACAATATAGAAAGCTTTAAAAAGAAAAAAATATGGCAAAAGGGTGGAATAGGGTCATCAAATGTACACACTCACTATATGGCTAGTTCAGAAGGCACATGGCAAAGAAGCGGTGCAGACTTACATTACAACATGCTACATTTCTATGTAAGCTGCACATAAATTATAGTAGAATTTCTGATTGGCGGATGCTGGATGTGGTTTACGGGGAATATTACTGGCGATTGTCCTGCAACGCAAGTGTTATAGGAAGATGCAGATGAAGGGGGAAAAATTCAGCCAGTTAGTTGAAAAGTCAATGTTGTCAGTGGGTAAAGAAGTAGATTAAAGGGTTGTCCAACATTTTTCTAAATTTTCCCCGTAGCAGGGAACCCTATAAAACAAAGAAAAATAATGACTCTCCTTCTACAGGTCTACAGTGGTACGGGCACAGTTTCTAGTGCTTTCAGTCCCCATCATTAGAAGTGACGATGACATGTTCATAGTTCACATGATCGCTCAGTCAGTGTTCAGCAGTCACATGTTATTCATGCAGACAGGCCTAAGGAGGCCAGAGACTGGATGAGTGGCTGCATTAACTATGAAGGGAAGGTCCTCACATGACATCATGTTCATAGTTCACGTGACTACTTGGTCAATCACTGGCAGGGGTTGGAAGCCCCAGGGACTGGATTTGTAACATTGGAATGGTGAGACCTTTAGAAGGTGAGTGATCTTTTTGCTTTATAGGTATTGGAAATAGTTTTTGAAATCGCAGCATGTCCACTGCAGGTATTTTACAGGTATTTTACAGATATACGGATGGCTTTTCCTTAGGCTAGGCTAGTGTTCAATCGGTGGGGACCCATACTCAGCACCCCTACTGATCAGATGTATAAAGGGCCTACACATACTGTTTCATACTGCACATGCTACACTGCTTATAATCGTTGTGTATGGTATCGCGGCATTCAAGTGATACATTTACATCATTACATGGTGCCAAAGAGACTTTTATTTTCCAGTCACGTTCCATTTCTATTACTTCGGCTAAAGAATATTGCTATCATATACCGTTCAAGAGAGGATAGAAGTATGAACACGTGACATGTGAACAATATTTGAATCCTCATTTTTTTATGGAGAGAATACGGATCCTGAATGCGTGTATCAATGTGGGTTCTATCTGGCAAGCAAATTCACAGAAATTGAGCAGGCACAATATTTAACTAATATAATAGAAATATAACTTCCATGTAGATAGGAAGAGCCATAAAGCTAAAATGTGTGTGTGCATAGTGGCAGTGTAATACATAGAAATGCACTTGCTCACAAATCCTGCTCAGGAATGCAGTATATCTGTGTCTCGGAGAGTTTGTGGGAGGCTGAGATGATTTAAAGACATGACCCCAAGGGAAGAGAGAGCTACATTACCCAAAATACACATTTCCGTGGGTTTATGGCTGAAGTGCTGATGCACATGTTTGGGCTAACATAATATATGTTTGCAATTGTATTGTAGTTCAATGTGGCACAACTAAATGAGGAAGTGTAATAAGAACATAAAATATTACGAGAGAGTCCCAGCTAGTTTTTATCTTTCGCCTTTATCTCCCTGTCTTGTGTTTTGATTTAGAAGCATATAACCCATATGGGTTGTAGTTATAGTGGATGATAAGGGAGGCATGCGTTGTATGTATGTACTGCTCATGAAGATTGTTATCTGCGGGATGTCAGCGTTCACCTCAGTTAAACAGGTTTTTGTAATTAAGAAGATTATTTTTATGTCACTTTTAGGCAGCGGAAGTGCGCAAATCTACAAAAAGGTCCATAAGGTGTCATTTATACATTGTGCGACTTTTGGGGATGGCTGATAACCATTCCCATTATCGAAACAAGAATGTCACTGTGAGGGGATGGCAGCTGGGTTTTTAAAGATACAGTAGTAGGTAATTCCTTTGTAGCCATTCCTTATAGAAAACTCACATATATTCATTCTAGCGCTGAATCTTTGAGATATATATTGTTTACTGTATATATTGTCCTTAGTTTGTCAACCCCGTTCACCAACAACGCACATCAGACTGCAAAAAAAAAAAAAAAAAACGGCAGGGGACAAAAACACCAAACTCACCCCGAAAAGGGCTTGTCCAAACTCTTGTTGTCCAAGTTGTCAAGATGAAAAATAATGATAACATTTCTGGCCATCACGGCTTTCATCGCTGCCAAGCTTTATTTCCATGGATGCAGCGTATATACACAGTTCATTGCGGCAACCATATGTAAACAGAACCCAGAGCTGAGAATGGAAGGGCAGTACTGAAAGCAGATATCAGTGTATTTATTATATTTCATCATTTTTTATACTTGTCCAAGTTTTATAGCGTTTACATGTTTACTTCCGCCAAAGAATCCGACTAAAATCGGCAGAGAGAAAAGTCCTGCAAGGAGGACTTTTCTTTCCACTGGTTTAAGCATAAAACTGGATGGACCCCATTACACTCTATTGGGTTTGCGGGTGTCCGTGTGAAACCACTGTTAATCGGACGGGGTCTCCATCTTTCAGGTCCCCATGTAGACCCAAAGGATGAAAACCCAAATACTAGTGTGAGCCTAGCATCAGAAAAATAGGCTTATTTGGGTGGTCTGAAGAGCTAAGCAATTTTTTTTCTATGATATTGTATTGACAATTTGTTTTTTTGAGATAAACTTATTTTTTTATATTTTTTATAGGATTTATTTATAATTTTAAGAACAACTACAACAACAACTGAAGTGGCACATGGTATGAAGAAATACAGGTCAATGAAGCACATCATAACCGGGAAGAAGGCAGAAGGCAAAACAAGAAAGGCTAAAATATGATCTGAGCAGACCAGAACCAGCCACTGCAGTGATGAAAAACAACCGCCACACACACACATCATTCACACCCCTCGCCCATCCTCAGCCAAAGAATATACCAGGCTAAGACACGGTCTGTCTAACCAGCGTCATCATATTTTGTCAAATTTGCGTGGACATCTCCTGTTGAGGTATAGTATTTGATGGAGGGGAACATACTTATTAACAAGCTGAGGCCAGTGTTCAAGAGAGAATATGTCAGAGGATTTCCATACTATAATGAAAACCTTCCATGCACAAAAGAGAGTAAAGTGCAGAGACCCTAGAGCAGGACCATATGCAGTGTAAATAGTTTGGCATCGAAAATAGTTAGCAGATGCATCCCTTCTCTGCAACCCAACCGGTGTGTAATAAATTCAATGCAGAAACCGGGACTGAATGAGGAAGTGTCTAGCACTGACCACGGTGTGTTACCAAGTAATCTTTGGCTAATAATTCCCATATTTTTGCCCTATACACTGTGCCCCATGAATATAATAGCGTCACATAATGTGCCCCTACTGTACTTTGTATTAAATAAAATAACTGCAGTGTTGCCATACCCCGATTTAGGAAAATGCCCCCACTGCTCCCTCTGATTTATGTATATGTCTCATGCTTCGGGTTAAGATACTTCCCACACTATACCTCGATTACAAAAACAGTGCTATACTAATAGCTGTGACCAGCCATGCCTCTGGTAGCTGCTGAAATTGAATGCCCAATTCTGCTTACCCCTGACATCATCTGGAGAGAGCAACAAGATTCCTCAAGGTTTTGGACCAATTGGGAAAGGAGAAACGCGCACAAACCAAATGATGAATTTCCAACACCTTTATTGAATGCTAGGCCCAATGCGTTTCCGGCCTTGGGCACTTTCTCAAGTGCAATTGTAGCCTTCACCCCAGCTCTTCTCTCTTCAGCACAAAACACATGTAAACTATTGCACTGCTGCAGGTTCCTGTAATGATAGAACCAGGAGGTGGTCACGTGATCAGACATATCTAGAAAATGTTGAAGAATATGGGGAAAATGGCCATACTGCCCCACAAATTCTTCTACAGTAGTATACGCCCTATAGCCAAATACTGTTGAAAATCCTTATGTATAGTTGAAAGCCAATTACCCAGAGTTGGGACCTCCACAATCGGAAAAATATTTGTGTAGTCTGCACTATGCATGGCTGCTGGTATTGGACAATATAAAAAGTCCATTTCTGTATGTTCTATAGACTTGCATGGAGCAAGAACATACATGACCTTTGCTCCATACGACTACTCCCTACCATATACCCATTTTTATTGAATCTTTAAATTTTAAATCAACGCACCTTGCTACTGCTCTTATTTATATGTTACTTGAATTGGCAAGGCTCACCTCTACTTAATCCTATTTAACTCCTATGAAGTATGTGCTTAGTCTTTCTATACTGGTTCCTAATTTGATTTTTCATTCTGTGCACCATGTAAACAAAAATCATTCTACACGCTCTTCCTTGTGCTCTAAGACTTTGCTGGTTCTTGATTAAAATGTTGACTTTAACGTAGAATTAACCCGATTAATATAATTGAAAGTAAAAGTCTACAGCTCAGCACTTTGTTTGATGAAGGGAGATGGATTAGGAAAGAAAGCTTTCAGATTGAATACACGTCTCCTCTCTATCTGTTAATTGCACCATTTACTGCTACCTGACTCACTGACCGTCAGTGTTTAGTCCACTTAATGATGATACACAGTCCACACTCGCACCCGATAATTAAAAACATTTTACTTGACATGGTTCTACCGGGAGTTTTCTTGGCTGTCCCACTTCAGAAGCACCATGTGATGAATTCTTAATCTTGGGACTTCTGAGTTGTTGTACTGACACTCTGACTCACAACCAAAGCAAAACTCTTCTTATATACTTTTAGATAACAAGTACAATACAATATATGATAAGGATTCTGTCATGTTTTTAAAAATTTTTTGGTGAGCTTTGTTCAAATTGTACAGGTTGCTATTTCCCTCTCTGTCTATTGCTGAGTGCTGGAGTCCCAATATATCATCCCCAGGTTTCTGCTCTATGTGTGATCCAGGGCAGGTCTTCAGTAGGCTTCAGCCCATGTGTAGGTCCCAGGCTCTTAACTGGGCCTGCACTTCAGGAGCGAGAGAAGGCGCCTAGGTCTGGTGAGACTGTATTGCGCTATTTTTGGTTATTAGTTTGGTTGGTAGTAAGCCACAAGTACAGTTAGTACTTTGTTTAGTTAGTGCTCAGATGAGCAGGGTTATCTTTGACATTCTTTTGCCTGAAGTTAAGGCTATAATTTATCTCACTTTGTGCCAGAAGTAAAGGTTTATTGTTGCTGTTTTTATTTTAAAAAAGAAAAAACTGTTTGTTACAGTTTTTGTGTCCGTGTCTATGACTGGTTTGGTCCGCACCACTTCTGCTACTGAGCTACCTTCCCCGCAATATATTTAAACAAATCCACCCAATTGGTCCCAATGAGTCATCTTCAGATTATACATTCTTGTGGTCTGTCACTGCTATAAAGTATATCTCTGAAGGCTGTTGGCTGCTCGGGCTAGATGGCTGCCCAATAGTCATGCAATAGTCATGCACAGAAAGTTGAATAAAAAAAAAATCTAAAAATAAAAAGTAAAAAATAAAAATAAAAAGATTATGACTCATTTTCTGTTTTGTTAAAAGAAAATATTTAGTGTTTGTGATATGTTCCCTTTAAAAAGGTTATACCACAAAAAATATATAAATTGCTGATCCATTGAGCCTGACTGTTGGGACCCCCCACTGATAGTGGGTAGAGATGAGCGAGTACTGTTCGGATCAGCCAATCCGAACAGCACGCTCCATAGAAATGAATGGATGCTCCTGGTACTTCCGCTTTGAAGGCGGCCGGCCACGTCCATTCATTTCTATACGAGCGTGCTGTTCGGATCGGCTGATCCGAACAGTACTCGCTCATGTATAATAGTGGGCATATTATACTCCCATTTAGAATGAAGTAGTAGGTGTGGAATGCGATAGGTGGTCTCAGCGGTCGGACGTCCATGATTTACCCCTTATCTGGAATAAAGGATAAATAATTTATTACAAAAAAGAAAGAAAATCTTCATCTCACCATATTCCAGACAGAAAATCAATGTGGATCATAGTGCACAGATAGCTGCATGGACTCTTGTCAGCATGGACGGAGAGAACCAAAGATAAAGTACCTAGCATAGACCAGAAGAATCCACGTATATGTAGAGGTACGAATAAAATATAACTTTTATTTACAGAATAGTAAAAAAGTAACAGCAGTAACTCAGTGGAAGACATCTCAGTCCATAACCAGAGCAAGCTACGCGTTTCAGGGCAACTTGCCCCTTCCTCATAATTCATGTGGCAAAAGACTTCAAGTTCTCAAGCATATGAACGTTCAATGTTGTATGGAGCTGTAATATAGCATCTCGAGACTAAGTAGTTGCAGAAACTCCCTCCACTTAATTTTGAAATGGTGCAATGCGTTTCTAGCATCATAGTTAAGATAAGATAAGATATTCCTTTAATAGTCCCACAATGGGGAAATTTCAGTGATACAGTTTCATAGATGGTACAGTAGTATATAACAAGAGAGAAACACATACAAGCTCATGGCAGATAGAGAAATCCTAGGAATCAGAGCAACTAAAACGAAAGAAACACAGACACACTGCAGTTAAATGCTGAACTGGGGTTTTGTTTATACCTCCAAACTTTTGCTATACAGGATAGTGGGTCATTTTTTTAGCCTCACCTCTAACATTGTCCTATCCACATTCAAGCACACACAGTTATAACCAGAAAAGAATGTTGTTATGGCAATGGTGTCCCTTTTAGAACTCTAGCATCGCTTGCATCTTGCTTACAGAGCCATTCTATGTGTCCAGCCCTATGGGCAAAAGAGTTTATATCAGATGAATACTGGGAAGCAATGCTTGGCTGGGTCAGCACACCCCAGCCTCCATCATAACTGTGCCGTGCCTCTCTGTCATAGCCATGCCTTAGGCAGTAGGGAGTGCAGTGGTAGCAGTTACTAACGGGCCCTGGACCTAGAGGGGAACCCAACCATAATGGCACAAGATTGGCAAGGGCTAGAGATGAACGAATAGTATTCAAATGAATACCTTGCTCTCATCGGAATGCGTGTAAGCAGCCGAACACCAAGGGGTTAAGCGCATCAAATACTGACTGTGCTTAACCCCCTGGTGTTAGGCCGTTTACGCGCACTCCTATAGGAGCGAGGCATTTGATCAAATACTATTCACTCATCTCTAGCAAGGGCCTCATTTTGGATTTGCCTTGAAGCCTCTCGCCACAGAATGTAGAAAAGTTGGATTTGCAGAAGTGTAAACATCCCGTACAAATCTGAATTTTTAATCCTTTATTCTCAATAACACCTCTTATTATGTGTGTGATTATTTAACTCCTTGTTCACCAGTACTGATATTACTTTTCAATGAATTTACATCACAATATTGCTCTTACATTTGTAAAACACACAGTCCGATGCATGTGTCATTCAGAGTCTACAGTACCCATATTATGTGTCCTCTTCAGTATGCATGCTACGTGTTCATCTTTGCTTAATCCTTGACAGGTTTGTCGCCGTTTTCTTCCTTGGTAGACTGTGTTTTAATGTAGGGCTGGAATCCTCTTGACTAATAATATTGAATTACTTGCACTGTTCCTAGATTACAATTCCTCACACAATGCACACACTGCTCTCTATTCAATGTGACATCAAGGCTCATTATTTTCATTACTTGTGTCTCTTAAAAGCAGATACCATATCAGTTACGGGAAATTGTGTTTAGGGGAATGGAGGCTAACATGAGCAGCGGTCCCACCAACAAACTAACTAGAAAATAGATCTTTGATTTCAATGGCCATTGTCAGTCTGGTACAACAGTGCAATACAAACAAAAAATATCAACTTTTGGGGACCAAAAGGATATTATATCCCTTAGTATGGCCTTTTGTTTGGTACATTCGTATGAATATTCACATTTCTAACTCTAAATCCACTGTCTAGACATATAATTAAAATATAAGATGTTGTCTACCTGCTGCTGCCACTAGAGGGAGCTGAGGAGCTTATTGCATACTGTCTTAAAGTAACACTCCAGAAAAACATTTTTGTTGTTTTTTTGCACAAATAATACTGGCTGTCTAACAGTATACTAACAGTGCAGTTATTAGCCCTGTTTAGTTGGATCCATATAGTTTTGGACCCAATCAGCTGTTTTATTCTGCTGCTTTCTGCACTAGGCAAATAGTTGTGGTTCGACAACATGGAGCCTTATTGAGCTAGCAGGCTGTCACGTGCTTCTACTTCCATCTATGTCATAGCAATTCACATATATGTGGCTGTTTATGTTAGTAATCTCATATACATGTATGATGCCGGGTCATATACTTGACTCTCCCCAGTATGTTACTCTTTACGAGTAGTTTTGGCCATCAGTTGTCCATCCCTTGCTAACAGGCTTTATTCAGCTTCTGTTTTCTGACAATACACCAGTCATGCCAGAAGACAGTACACAAGCCTATTGACTAATGTCTGCTGTTGTCTACATGTCAGAGACACTGCAATGGCTGTTTGACAGACTCTACAACACACCCCTATGATAAACATTACTGTAGGATGTTGCATTACAATGATGACATAATTTAAATTATAGATGGCTTTCCTAGGGGAGCTTGGATTGAGAATTTTCTCCTATCATTTCCAGAGAGGATTTGCATGACAAACTGTACAAAAAACTGTGTTGAAATGCAGTGATGCTGTCATTCCCCGAGCCTCTTTGCTGTCACTTGCCACAATCCACGGCACCTGCTCTGGGTTTGCTAATTAGTCTCATTTAATTAATGATATTCTGTCTTCTGTCCTCTTTTATTCCCCATTTCCACTATGCTTCCAAGCCATGTTTGTATTTGGCTCTGTTATCAGAAAATAGACAAAAGTACGTCTACGTGTTCCATGAATAAGCGAATAGAAGGCAATTAACCATTTCCAGATTAATTGGAAGTAAATACAAAACCGTCTATAGGTAGTAGATTCTCATTGTGAACATATTATAGAACATTTTGTATATACACAGCATGATGTGGGACTGGCACTGCCGGGGTGTATGACCCTGCTCAGTCAGCGATTATCTGGATGGGCATCTCCTGGGTAGTCACGAGACATCAGTAACCAGAGCTCAGGGCAGACCTGGGCAGCCTGCGGACCAGAGCGGTGGAGGATCACCGAGGGCTGAGCAACCTTTCATTATTTTTACATGCCCTTATTAGGCCCTTTTACCCTCAGTTCTATAGGCCTTGAATGCCCCTTTAAAGATGGTAAACTAGTGCTGAGATATAGGCAAAGCCTCAAAAGTGAAAACCGCCAAGCTGAGTGTCTTTGTGAAAGCATGGCCTTTCTTTTACACATCCTGAACAGATTGTAATGTAGCCTACCATTATGCTAGTTGTTGGAAACAGTCAGCGAGTTTGTTAACAGAAACATCTACTGCAACA
Organism: Leptodactylus fuscus; assembly: GCF_031893055.1. Classification (NCBI taxonomy): domain Eukaryota; kingdom Metazoa; phylum Chordata; class Amphibia; order Anura; family Leptodactylidae; genus Leptodactylus; species Leptodactylus fuscus. The sequence continues at coordinate 52,703,277 of NC_134274.1, forward strand.
TTCTGCTTCATTCATCGGGTTAATATAGAGTAATATAGAGAAGACAATACCCAGACTGCAAGTCATCAGATAACCTCTATTCAAATACGGAGCCAGTAATGCATGCTGGGAAATTTGAATTGGTATATATGATCAGTATTTACTTACAACCCTTTGTTCATGTGATTGCCAAGTATTCTAGTAGTCTGATCCTATTAGATATATCATCGATTGTAAAATCTCTGGAACCTACCTTTAAAGGGAGTCTGCCACCTCCCCCAAATATATCCAACAGTCACCATTGTGTTATAGAGCTCATTATAGTAATAAAACACCATTGTCATGTATGTCACTAATGTAGATATGAAAAAAGCAACTTTGAAGTATTATGCAAATGAGGCAGTTGGTGCACTGAGGGCGGGTCTTTAAATCCTTGGAGCACTGCTCTTGCCAGTCAGGCCCCTACCATCTCCTGCCTTTGCTTCCCTGTGCAGTGAAAGTTGATTCTCCCTTTGCTGTGACATTACCCGTCCTATTTGAGCAGCAAGTTCCTCCCTCAGTGCTCCAAGACTTCAAAGTTGTATTTCTTCAAATCCACAAAAATGTCAGACATAACAAGGATTGTTGTCTATCGCTGTAATGAGGTGGAGGCAGTTGAATATACTTGGGAGATGGAGGAGGTAATGACTGACTTTAAACAAGTATTTTGCTAAAAAAAAAAAAAAAATAAAAAATCTAATGCACAATACATTTTTTTTTATAACTCCATAATGCAGATAAACTTTTTACTATACTTTACTAAAGAAATTGTCCTGTTTGTTCACCTAGTTGCCTCCTTTTCTAATGATCACATTTTCACAACAAACGTCTATGGAGAGGTAATGGGGAGAAAGAGGAGAACTTCTTAAAACAGAGAGACATCTACACTATACACAGGCTGCTTCATTCACAACACAGCTGAGTTATCAGAAATTATCAACCAGCCTTCTACAAGAAAAAAACAGCCTCATGTCTCTGCCTTTCTCTTTCTCCTCCTCCCCCTTCCCTCTCCATAAACTTTATTGTAAACTGATCTGCTTGTGTATGGAGTATAGAACAAAATTACTCAGTTAAAAAATGAAGACAGAAGTAAAAGCTAAAGACACATGGTCTTTCATTTAGTAAAGTATATTGCAAAAATAAAAAAAATAAATAAAAAAAAAACGGGAAAAAATAATAGTTTACTTATACTTGAGCTACTCATTGTGTAAGTGTTTATTGTTGTTCCAACCACTGTGGTCAATGCCACTGACCTCACTATTAATATATGTAATACCGGTGATGTCACTGCCGATACATCACTGGTCCAACACTTGCAACTGCTGAGTCCAGTGATTGGCCACAGCTTTCACGTGAGCCTCTCCACTTCTGATGCAGCCAGAATCAGCAGTGGAGGGAATGGGGAATATGCCTTCTGAATGAAGAGCTGGGGGTATGTTTTACACCTTCCCTGGACACCAGTGGTCTCCTTGTTTAGCAATTCAGTAGAAGGGTGATTCATTTTATGCTTAAAATTCTAGAAAATCTAGGTGAGGACCTCTGTACAGTCTGGGGTCTGATTCTTACTAAGCATTTCCTCCCATAAAGATATATCTACCTATAATATAATAATTGATAATTAGTCCCAATAGCCTACCGTGGCATGCAAAAGTTTGGACACCCCTGGTCAGAATGACTGTTAATGTGAACAGTTAAGCAAGTTGAAGATAAAATGATCTTCAAAAGGCAGAACATTAACGATGACACATTCCCAATGTGTTTTTGGGAAAATATTTTTTTTTCATAGTTTACATTTTCAAAATAACAAAAATGCAAATGACCTGATGCAAAGGTTTGGGCACCCTGCATGGTTAATACCTAGTAGCACCATCTTTGGCAAAGATCACAGCTGGTAAATGCTTTTTGTAGCCATCCAAGAGTCTATTAATTCCTGTTTGAGGCATTTTCATCCATTCTTCCTTGGAGAAGTTTACCAGTTCTGTGAGATTCCTGGGTCATCTTGCATGCTCTGCTCTTTCGGGTCTAGCCACAGATCTTCAATGATGCTCAGATCAGGGGACTGTGAAGGGCCATGGTAAAACCTTCAGCTTGTGCCTTTTTAGCTAGTCCATGGTGCATCTTAAGGTGTTTAGGATCATCTATTTGTAGAAGCCATCTTTCCTCTTCTCTTTTCAATTTCAGCTTTTTTTTTTTTACAGATGGTGTTATCCTTGGTTCAAGAATTTGCTGAAACCTCATTGAATCCATTTTTCCCTCTACCCGTAAAATGTTCCTCATGCCATTGATGCGACGCAACCCTGAAGCATGAGTGATCCACCCCCATGCTTAATGATTGGAGAGATGTTCTTATCCTGAAATTCTGTACTCTTTTTTTCTCAAAACATACCTTCAATCATTGCGACCATAGACTTTTATCTTCATTTGTCCACATGACTTGTTTCCAAAATGCATCAGGCTTGTTTAGATGTTCTTTAGCAAACTTCTGATACTGTATTTTATTGTGAGGATGCAGGAGGGGTTTTCTTCTGATGACTCTTCCATGAAGGCCATATTTGTACATGTATCTCTGTGCAGTAGAACAATGTACCACAACTCCAGAGTCTGCTAAATCTTCCTGAAGGTCTTTTGCAGTCAATACTAGCTGGATCCCTACTCAGCTCCTAGATTTGACTGGAACCTGGCCCTAATCTCCTGTCTCAACGTATCTTAAGCAAAGTGTGAGCACCGGGCGGGCGTCGGCTCTCACTATTTAAAGGCTAGTCCCCGTCCAACAGGGGCGGTGGCATGACGTCACCGATCATGCTCAGTATGGCCAAACTGGGACTTAGCCTCAGAGCGGACCCAAAATGTCTGAGCATGCTCAGTGGGGAGAGAACGGCACTTAGCCTCTGAGTGGCTCCAAAATGTCTGAGCATGCTCAGTGGGCCAAAAGCTGGACTTAGACTCAAGACATCTTACTGCACAACGCCGAGGGCGAGGTTCGGATTGGCCCGCAGGTGGCGCTGTGCGCCGTGATGGAAACCTGCGAGACCCGATCCTAATACTTGGTGGCCTCCACCATTTTCATTTTCAGCTTAAAAGAACCCATGGCTGCTGTTTTTTGGCACAAGGTTAGAGGAGGCTGGATCCTTTCCTAACAATCATAGTGAACAAGCCATAACCCTAACTGGCTAATGAAGGACTGAGACCTTGGTCAAACTTATCTGAGCACACAAATCTACAAGGATTCCCAAACTTTTGCAAGGTACTCCTTTCCCTTTTTCACTGTAAAATTGTCCTTAAACATAATAATACACTGATATTGCTTAAAATTATAGACAAGTGTGTTTAATCCTTAACTTTTTGCCTTTTAAAGATCATTTTATCTTCAACTTGCCTACTTTTTCACAATAACAGTCATTTTGATGAAGGGTGTCCAAACATTTGCATAAAAACTGTATTGCTAATGCCAAAATGGATTTTCTGTTAAAGAGGCCTTTGCACCACCTCCAACAAGTCCAGTTCATTGAATAGTCCACCAATCATTTAATAGTTGGTTCTCCACGGATCCTGTCACTTTTGTAATTATCTCTCTAGTTCCCACCCTCCCCGAGCAATCAATGCTGTTTATTTTGGTACCTGATATTTAGTCTCTGTACTGTCAGGAGGGCGATGTCAGGCAGGAGCAGACAAGGGGTGTGATTCTGAGCTCTGACAATGGCTTCCTCTGATTGGAGCTCTGAATCACCCCCTGCCTGACACCGCCCTTCTGATATTACAGAAACTAAATGGCACATCAGACACCAAAACTAACTGCGCTTGTTGCTCAGGAACAGTGAAGGTTAGAAAAAACATTCTAACTGTACCAGAATCAGGGGGGAAGCAGCGCCTATTAACGGATTCTAAGACCTGGAGTTAGTGGTGGAAGGTCCTCATTTCAATTTAACAGTTGCAACTTTTTGTCTCATCTTCTTACAATTGACTCTTATTTTTGACTATGTAATACCATGTATGAGAAAATGTCAACTTACTTTTTTCTTTGTCCCAGTGAAGATTAACTTGTTACCCACAGGCATGTCATTATTTTATATAATTCTATAGCTTGGCTACTGCATATGCTATGTATACACTAAGACTTTTATATTACCCAATTTCATTTTCGTATAAAAAGTTAAATTAACAGTTAATGTCGAGATTAAACTCTGCCATTGCTGCTTTAATTGATCTTTTAGAGACAGCGCCTTGTAAACTGAAATGTGATGTCAGGAGGCGCTGAAAGATGATGATATTTTCAAGTCTAAAAATCACATCTTAACTCTTTTTTGTGTAATACATGTAGGACAAAGGGTGATACTCCCACAGTAGTTATAGTCTGTACGCAAAAATTAAAATACAGTAATTGACTAGTTCATTGAATGGAAGACACTTCTCCTTGTATAGTAGGTGTGTACAGTGGGTGAGCTGTGTAGTTATATGTAAGTTAATTTTTTTTAATTTCCAAAAAACCATTTAAGATCAAAACGTCACCAGCAACAAGTTATCAAGGCTACAGTTCACTGATCTTGTTTAGTTAAACTTCATCTGTTGCCGCATAACAATAACTTTTAAAGATAAAGCCCCACATGTTAGGGTTGTGATATTTGCTGTTGCCCCTTTAAGTCTGCTGGGTCCACAGAGACAAATTCCCCTTTAAGAAACTGTGCTTTCATTTATGTGCCAGTTCTAGGTCTTTATAATCCCCTCCATTTCTCTCCTCCATGCCAGCTATTGGTTTCACCCTGGTTTTGGCTCCCATCCCTGTTGCTTCCAGTTTGCTGTTTGTGTTTCTCTGGCTCTCACCTTCGGACTGTGTACCTGGACTTCTCTTTTCAATGCGACTTTGCAGAACTTACTCTCTCTGGTGTTTGACTCTGGCTACATACCTCGACCTCTCCTTCCGTCACTTGCTCCTGTACTTTGCTGCTATCTCCACTGCCAACCCTGCTTTGGTGTTTATTCTGTGTCTGGTGAGTTGCTTGTGATTCTGCTCCTTGGCTTCTGCTTGCGGTTAATCAATTTGTGGCACTTTCTTTTGTGTGGTCAACTTCGGTCTGGGATTCTACCAAGTCCTTCTCCACCATTAGGAGCTCTGGGGAAAACGTCCTGAGATTGGCTTTGGCTCATACTGGGTGTGTAGCATTTTGGTTACGGTTTCTCCGCTAGAAGTTGCTAGGTTCAATTCTGTGGCTTCTCTCTATTGAGACTACTTTGGACCCTGTACCTGCATCTTAGCTCCTAACACCATATCATTTTTTAGGTGTAAACAAATTTTATAAAATTTTTCAAAACAAACAAAACAGGGCACAACAAAGGCAAGCCATAGCATATGCGTGGAAAAATATTAAGCCCAAGTGGGACCAAAATAATGGCTCGCTCTCAAATAATATAAACAATCGAAACACAACAACAAGGGGAGGGAACCCCCCCGCGGCCAAAACGACCAAGAGCGAAACAAGGAGACAGAAAACCAAAAAGAGACAAAGACACCACAAGGACAAGACAGAAGGAAACAACAGGGGCGTAGGTAGACCCAAGAGTAGGTAGGGGGCCAGAGATCTCAGGAGGCTATGGAGAGGGGGTCATAGGGGAGGATTAAACAAAGAGAGAGGAGAATTCTGCTTACTTCTGAAACACAACCCACAGCCGCCAGAGGGTTTCAGACTTGGACAGATCCGTAGAATCCTCCGCGACCAAAGTCTTCATCCTCCTGATAAGCAGGAACTCCTGAAACCACTCCACTAGGAAGGGGTGGGGTCATAGTAAGCACAGCGTTTTTAGCTGCTGCAGACATACAGCTGCGTTTTATAGTACCAGCCAAGTGAATGAGATTTCATTAATCTCCACCACATATTGCAGAAAAAAACAACTGTAGAATTGCAAGCATTTTCCCTATATATTTAATATGGGAATAAAAAAAAAATGCAGAGAAGAACAGCAAAAACTCAATGTAAAATACTGTCGATAAAACATCAAGTATTTTCATTGTGATGTTTTTGGCAGTGTTTTTTAGCTGCCTATTGTCTCATGGGGTCTGAGCCTTAGAGTGAAATTAATCTTTACATTTTTTCTAAAATTAATCTGAATTGATTGGTCAATTAAGATCTATTGGAGGGATTTACCAAGACCAGTGTTTATGCCAGGAAATCTGCTGGGGCCACTATGCTTTTGCCATATCACTTTTTCAGAAATTGTAGAAGAAAATGTAAAAATGTGCAGCAATTTTTGTCTCAACTGTGACCGGTTTAATTTGGGTTTTCAAGTCATTCCAACCAAATGACTTCCATAGTCGTGCCCCGGGAGGGCTGTTTGGTTGCAGCAATGAGCTCCCACTGCTAAAATAACCTCCTAGATGCTGGGGTTGCATTTTACAACAGTAACTGGTAATTGTCCATGGTCAAAGTTGTCTCGGATCACAAACCATGTCGGCAGATCCCTACTGTATTAAAGAGCAGAGACCTACTGGCTTTGGTGTGCACTCTATACCTAAGAGGGTGTCATTTTTAGAGATCTATCGTAGGCAGATGTTGGGTAGGGATTAAAGGAGTTGTCTCCCAATAACAACTAGGTAAGTAATAAATGTCTGACTCCTGAGGATCTCACCACTGGACTGGTCTGAGCTACAATTTTGGCTCCTTTACAAAAAAAATGGCTCAACTCATTTAACACAATGAAGACTGTACATATACTATGTGTATTTTTTGCATCAATTGCTTTCTCTTAGAAATGAAGGGAGTTTATCATAAGATACATATTAATTCAAATCTATTTAGAAGATCAAAAAAGGGACAGAGAGCTCAGCACTGTCCAATTGTTGAAGGGTACAGAGCCATAGTGTAATGCATGCAGATACAAAGAGCGTAGTGTTCCCTGCTCGAAGAGCCTTCACTTTAATCATTTTAGTGTTTTGCAAAGCTCTTGACCGAAATTTACAATGTGAATTGTGAGCTGTACTCATTATCCAGCACATAAAGCACAACTGTTCATCTATCAACTTTCTATGCAATGTTTTTTTTGTATTCAGTAGAAAACTTCAAACATGTGTCTGTTAATGTAGTAGATATTTCATGTATATGTTCATTTTGTAATGATAGTTGCAATAGGGTTCATTTGCTTTCCAAACGGCAGATACTATGAGCCTCTGAGCTGATCCCAAAATATGGGCCTCCTACCCCAATGCTCCTCTGTCATGCTGTGTTAGGGGGCATTCACACGGAGTAACCTCGGGCGTGTATCATAGCCGTACACGCCGGCATTACGGCAGACTGCCGAACACTTTCCATTCACTTCAATGGGAGTGCTCGTAAACGCCGCTGTTACGAGCGCTCCCATTGAAGCGAATGGGAAGTGTTTGGCAGTCTGCCGTAACACCGGCGTGTACAGCTGTGATACACGCCCGGCATTACTCCGTGTGAATGCCCCCTTAATTGTCAATATCATATTTCTGTGCCACCATTGGATGATACCATTCTTATCATCTAAGGGTTGAGGCCATACACAGTGACACGGTCCTTTTATTAAACACAATATCGGACTCTGTAGGGAGACATCCTCGTGATAAGGGGAATAACGCCGATTTGTCAATTAGTCTTGGGCTACACAGCGACTTTGTGTGTACTTTTTGTGCATTATAAGTATTTACTGAAACAGAAATATGAGCGCTGATAACTTTATAAAACTAGTAATTGTGTTCTTTTTTTATCTGATTTGAGCACAGACCACCATGATGACTTCTCCTGACTATTTAAGAGTTTCCTGCCAAGTCATCTTTTGGTCCTTTTCTTCTACATCCATCTACATTCTCTATAGTAACACAAATAAATTCAGATGCCTAATTTCAGACACAAGACAAGAGCTCTAAAAAAATTTAGACCCCAGACCCCTAAATATATTAAAATCCTGATTGGACTCTTTAATTTAGGCTCCAGACCAGACCCTAGAATAGATCCAGATACCACAATCCGACTCCCTCTATCCCCCAGCAACTGCCAGACCTGGCATATTATTACCCCAAGGGGGCTCCACATCTGAGAGTTTTACAAGCTGACCGCCGCCAGTATGAATCCTTCATTATATCCATTGCCTGACAAAGGGTTTATCTAACCCAAAACATTCTGTATTTATTGTGGCTTAAATAAAACTTTAAGAACCCTTTGTAGTGCGGTTCAACTGTATTACTAATAGGACTAGATTCAGACCCAGGACCTAACCCCAAGATTAGTACAGTCACAGGACCAGACTTGGACTGGCCCACAGGAGAGCAGGTGAATCTCCCAGTGGGCGCCTGAGCCAGGATGTGCTCCTACCCCCCACCCACTGCACTAGTGGTGTATGAAACAATACACTCGTAGGTAGTGTACAGCATTTTAACCAGCCTGTGTGTCCATATAAAAAACTAGGTACAGAAGTAAAACAGTGGCTCAGTGGTTAGCCTTGCAGTGCTGGAGTCCTGGGTTTGAATCCTGCCAGGAACAACATCTGCAAGGAGAATGTATGTTCTCCCCGTGTTTGTGTGGATTTCCTCCAATTCTATAAAGACATATTGATAGGAGAAAAAAAAGTACATTGTGATCAATATATGTGGCTCACAATCTACATTTTAAAAAAAACTAGGTACAATATTTAAAAATCTACACAGTTTATTTTATAGATCCATTAGGTGGCTGAGGTGATATCTAGGTGCCAAGGCAGGCCAACCAGTATTAGCCCTCACCTGGACCCACCTTATTATGTTGGCACACCTCCCCTGGGCCTCCTGGACTCCAAAGTATCAAAGGAATTTGTGGGTGACAAACATCAAAAATTTCAGGGTCGCGTACTAAACTTTTGGAAAATGCACTGTTGAGTGCTGGGCACCCACCGATACTGCACAGGTATAAATATACACTATAGACAGGATTCTTAAGTTCTTCCAGTATCTATAAAAAAAATTACATTTTCTGAATTCAGCGCACTGTCGGCTTTCTAGCAGTATATAAAACCGCATGCGCACCAAGTGGTGAAAGGTCCTCTTTAAATCTAGACACTGGTGTAAATGTGGTGTATCTTTGTAAGAACCTGGTACATCTTTGGCACAGTGCGGTGCATCTCTGGTACATCTTGGCGCATAGTTGGAGCAAAAATTTTTTGACTTGCTAGACATGTGGGTGTGGTTTTTCAGAATAAGGAAGTGAATCTTAACTGCACCATGAGGATCCAAAAATGTGTCAAGATTATGTCATTAAAGTCTGTCTCAAAGCAAGGCAACTAAAAGGTGGTAGACAAGTGACTCGTAAACTCCAGTCCACTGCCCTAAGGTACATGGACAGTTATATGTTATATATTATGAAACCCTTTCCCCCATAACAAGGCATTTTTCTTATTAATAGTATTATTTTTTGTAAATATTGAGCTAATAGAACTATTTCCCACTACTTTGTCTACGAGCAGGCGAAATTTCAATAAATGTTGCTTAGTGCACAAGAGGTTAACATTTCCTTATTGTGAGCCTGTTGGGCATCAGATACAACAGAACCACAGACATCAAACACAAATCCAATGCTAATGTTTCACCCATTGTCTTGAGTTCAATTCTTTTGTTTAAGAGAGTGCACTGACATTTGGTAGCTGGTGACATGCCAGCTGCATTTACTATTATATGTTATATATGCCTGCAAGTGTCTGTGCTGTTCCTGAGTAAATACTGGAGATCATACGGCTGGTGTCACTAGCTCATACTGCAACGTACCAAGCAGTGGTAGCATGTGTGGCCTTCAACACCTGTGTCAATCTTAAAGGGACTCTGTTCTTGCATCTATCGTTGGCATAGCGCTGGGATAAGCCATCAATATGTGATCGGTGTGATTCTGACTTACACGATCAAGAAATATAGAACCGCTGGTCATATTGGAGTACTGAAGGTTTTATCTGGAAATATTCCTTTAATAACTTTTGTATGCAACCCCTTGAATGCATCCTCAAATCTAAATATGTGCACATAGACTATGACTCCATTAGTATGGTACTTATATATAAGTATTGTTATATATGGGTCTTGTCATAAGAAGACTCACATCTGATTGTCATCCCATTGATCGAAAATACCTGATTATGATTTCATCTTCAAATTATCTGCTGATCCTCAAGGTTCACATACTTTTGCCACTGACAGATATCTCATATTTCATCATTTTTTTCTATAAATAAGTTATCAAATTAATATTTTTGACTACCGTATTTTTCGGACTATAAGACGCACTTTTTTTCCCCAAAATTTTGGGGGAAAAGAAGGGTGTGTCTTATAGTCTGAAGGTGGCGCCTGGCATCCGCTGTAATAGAGAGGCGGAAGCCGGCAAGTGATAGACGCCATTACAGGTGCCGGGGCCTGAGACATCGCTGCGATCCTCTGCCCTACATGAAGCCAGCAGCGGCAGGGGCTCCTCCGTCCCCCCGCCGCTGGCTTCATGCAGGGCAGAGGATCGTAGCAATGTCTCAGGCCCCGGCGTCTATCCCTCCCCGGCATCCGCCTCTCTAGTACAGCGGATGCCGGGTCTGCAGTCTGTATCAGCGGCCTCTTCTCCCCCGGGGCCGGTCCCCACCGGCCCCGTACCTGTAAAGTTGCAGGCCGGCTCCTGCGCGGCGATATCGCAGGAGCCGACCTGTTCGGGTGACAGCCGGGAGCCTAATGAGGCTCCCCGGCCTGTCACTGCTATATATTAGTATTGCGGCTGGTCTCTATGACCAGCCGTAATACTAATAGACAGAATGTCCCATAGACGGCAATACAGTTGTATTGCCGTCTATGGGACTTGCGATCAAGTGACCGCAGGTTCAAGCCCCCGGGGGGGAATAAAATAGTAAAAAAAAAAAAAAAAAAATTTAAAAATATGAAATAAATAAAAGTTCTAAATCACCTCCTGTTTTTTTTTTTTCAATACAAGGTGATCTAAGCAATAGATATCCCCCAAAATGGTATAACTAAAAAGTACAGCTGGCCCCGCAAAAAAACGCTCTATGCATCCCCGTACAGCTGTAGGGTCACCTGTCAATGTGGCCTTGCAGCTGTTGCAAAACTACAATTCCCATATATTAAATATTTTACCAGTTTTTGCTTCAAAATTTTTTTTCCCTATTTTCCTCCTCTAAAACCTGCGTCTTATAGTCCAGTGCGTCTTATAGTCCGAAAAATTTGATTTTGTGTCTATTTATCTACTTTTAGGACTTTTGTGAACATCTGATGTAGTTTTAGGCAAATTTTTTGTAGAAATATAGATAATCCTGAAGGGCTCACACTGCCTACAGAGTCCACTACCATACCTCATTGATACGGTCTTGTGAGTAAAGTCTCCCAGAAAGTAGCAGTCTTGGCTTTGTGAGCAAGTCCAGTATACAAATACATGCGGAATCCAGCACCAAGCGCGTTGTTTTTTTCTAAAACTTAGCCTTTATTTTCAATGGTTAAAAACCATACATCACAGAAAACATTCCAATTCTTGTAATCACTTCAGGAGATGATAACTGACGCGTTTCGAGGACTTATGATCCCCTTAGTCGTAGCGTAGCATTGAGGCTACGACTAAGGGGATCATAAGTCCTCGAAACGCGTCAGTTATCTCCTGATGTGATTACAAGAATTTGTATTTTCTGTGATGTATGGTTTTTAACCATTGAAAATAAAGGCTAAGTTTTAGAAAAAAAAACAACGCGCTTGGTGCTGGATTCCGCATGTAATTGTTTAATCACTCGCACCGTTGGAGTTTTTTTGGACCCGGGCATCTGCGTTTGTTTGTGGACACTACACCCCATCAAGTTTATGGACATTTTCATCTGAACAGAGTGAGTGGGCTGTGATTTTCCCTTTCCCCGTACCCTCTTCTGTTGTATTAGTCCAGTATACGTCCTTGCTCTGTAGGTTTTGGTTTTTTTTTAAGATTCAAGTGCCTGGACGACCCCTGTAACTAACATGAACCTTCTTGTATTTGCATTTGGGACTAAAAATAATAGCTTGAATACTAACAGGAAAACTGGCATATATTAGCAAATTATAATCTATAATCTACATAATCTGATGTCTCTGAGCCACATGCAAAATCTGTAACGGGGCCTCTACCCACCATGTGCCATTTAGAATAGTGGTATATACTATGTAACAAAGGGAGGTTATGGGCTTTCTCATGTTCCAAGGCCCGGTAGCGTCTGCAGAGGGGGCACCCAGGCCCAGGAGTCAAAGAGGGCCCATAAATTACCACCTTCCAATATGAGGAGGCCACTACTATAAACAACATGTTATGGTTGAGGGGCAAAATGCACATTTTGCATTGGGATTCGGGAGCTTCATGTTACACCTCTTAGAAAGCTTTTGTGGAAAGCAAAGCATTATGTAGGACATACTATAGGTATACATGGTTAGAAGTGGTAAATAGGTTTTGGATTTCCTGCTGTTGGCCCTTGATTGTAGTAGAACATTGCTTATAAGATTAACTAGGTAACTCAGTGGCGTAACTAGGAATGGTGGGGCCCCGTGGCGAACTTTTGACATGGCCCCCCCCTAACCGTCACCGAAGACCTCGACCGACCGACCCCCCCACCCGCATTCCTGCACACAATATTATGCCCCATAGTGGCCCCTGCACACAGTATTATGCCCCATAGTGGCCCCTGCACACAGTATTATGCCCCATAGTGGCCCCTGCACACAGTATTATGCCCAATAGTGGCCCCTGCACACAGTATTATGCCCCATAGTGGCCCCTGCACACAGTATTATGCCACATAGTGACCCCTATACACAGTATTATGCCCCATAGTGTCCCCTGCACACAGTATTATGCTCCACTGTGGACACCCATGAATAATTATTATACTCTGGGGTCTTTTCAGACCCCAGAGTATAATAATTGGAGACTGAGAGGGGATGCCAACATAAAAAACACTGTCACTTAGCCATCCCTGACTCCGCTGCAGTCCTCGGTGGTGTCGGCCAACTTCAATGGCGTCCGGACATCACATGACCCGGGACACAGGCCCCAGTCATGTGACATCAGAGACGTCACACAGCTAGGCCAGAAGCCTGTCTGGAGTTTGGAGAGGTAAGTAACACTGTTTTTTATGTTCCCTTACCTCTCCCAGGCCTCCGATCATTATACTTGGGGGTCTGAAAAGACCCCCAAGTATAATAATAGTGTTTGTGGGGCCTGCTGCGTCACTTACCAATCTTGGCTCCTGCCAGGATCGGTAAGTAAATAGAGCCTGTTAAGAGAAAAAAAACAAACAGCGGTAGCGGCTGATGCTGGGCCCCTAATGTCCCGGGCCCTGTGGCAACTGCTACCACTGTTACCCCGGTAGTTACGTCACTGAGGTGACTCAACCTTAATAAAATGATAATATTGTATTGGTCCCTAAAGGATTCTCAGGGGGAAAACCTCTACGAGCACCAGCCATGACTATAGAATATATATTTTTCCAGTGTATCGATCACATGGGTATTGGATTAGGATCCCTGTACTTAGGTGTACTTGTTATATTTAGTACACAGACGTATAGTTACATTTCTTCTTTCACCCCAAATCGATTTACTATGAATATCTATATAATTGGTTCATTTAAAGGAGCTCGTCTTAAAACTCTACAATAGAATGATTGATTAAATTGTGCCCTGCTTATTCACCAAAAGCTGTCTAACCAGCAGCGTCTGTTCTCATTGAGGGAGACTAAAGCCGAGGCTGTCGTGTGTGTGCCACCTCTCAGGCTATCACATATCAGGTAACTGGGAGAAGGTGACAAGTGGCAGACAAGGCGCTTTCCAGCTGACTCCCTCAGCCATCTCATGCTTACCTTAGCCTGCTATGGCAATAAAAAGCAGCATCAATTATTAAGACTTTCTTTTTAGCTCTCATAAAGCAACAAGAATACAATATTTGGCATCTCCTGCTGGAAACTACAGACTCATAATACAAAGGATTAACTACAGTTTCCTGTTTCCTGCCAGGAGCAAAGATCCCAAGAACTACAGTGTCACAATGTAACGTACAGTGTCCCAATATAATGTAGGTTCAATATAATGCTGCTCAACGTGCTCATCTTCACATACCTGGATGGAAAATTACTAAGGGGCATATAGGCACTCAGATCAGAAAGGAAGCAAACCTAGTGCCACTGCCCTAAAAATGTAACAGGTACATGCAGACAACAGAATTTTGTCAGAAACTTCAGGGGTTTGCTGAATTTTTAATTTAACCTTTCCCGCAATACCATAGGTTCTTTGTTTTATTCTTTTGTTGTCTGTTATAGCCTATTTTAAGGCTTAGACCTCGTTGACATCTGCGTTCGGTAATCCGTTCGTGGAGTCTGCTTGGGGACCCCCTGAATGGAATACCAAAGGCATTTAAAAGCGGTGAGCAATGAAACGACATGGACCCCATAAACTATAATGGGGTCTGTGTGTTTTCTGTGCGGTGTCCGCACGAGTCATGCGAAGAGCAATGTAGTTTTGCAGTACTTTTCTCTCCGCATGATTCAAGTGGATACCGCACAGAAAACACAGACCGCATTATAGTCTATGGGGTCCGTGAGGTTTCATTGATCACCACTTTTTTTTAATGCATTTTGTATTCTGTTCAGAGGGTCTACAAACAGAATACCAAATGCAGATGTGAATTGGGCCTTACCTGCAAAGGACTGTTCGATGCACCAGATGGAATTGTAGACTATTGTAACATAGAATTTCTATTAGTACACATGCAAATGTACAGTATGGAGTATATAGAGAAGTTGTACAACTTTATCAGCCTTCATAACTAGATAAAAGTATAGAAGATACACTCTACGGTATAGGAAACAAATGGCCAACTAGACTCCAAGAAACCAATGAAACAATTCATATAGACAACTTTATACAACAGATACGCCTGTTCACCTTTAGGGAAAGTTGTGCTTTGTAAAGGACTAATAGTCCCTCATACACAATACTCTACACATTGTTATAGATATGTTATTTCTAGCAGGTATTCTACCCCATAGACATGATACAATTTGGAAATTATACTGGGATTCAATATATCTATGTGCAAGAGCCCTTAGATAAATAGTTCTTGCTTAAGGAAGAATGAAAAGTTTAGCACTAGTCATGGCCTAGACCAGGGATAGGCAATTAATTTTCCCATCGGGCCACATGAGTAATTGAAACAGTTCTAGAGGGCTATGCATGCCACTGCAAATTTAGCGCCACCCACTTCTATGCTGACTCCGCCCATTATCAATCATTTTTCCATGTGCCCCCACAAAGCATAATCCTCCTACAGTCACCCTAACATTATACACCTCCACATTATTATGTTCCCCTCCAAATATCCCACAGTATTAAGTCCCTCTCCTGGTGCCCCAGTTTAAACTAGCAGAAGCTAGAGGGGGACATTAAACTGGGGCAGCTGGAGAGGACATTAAACAGTGGGTATAGTTGGAGAGGGACATTAAACTGGGGGCAAATAGAGGCAGACATGTCCCCCTCCAGCTACCCCCCCACAGTTTAATATGCTCCTCCAGCTGCCCCAGTTTAATGTCCCCCTTCATCTGCCCCCCAGTTTAGTGTCACCCTCCATCTGACCCCTAGTTTAATGTCCCCTCCATCTGCCTTCAGTTTAACTCCCCCCTACATCTGCCCCCAGTTGCCTCCTCTTACTTACACATACTGTCTCTTCTCTCTTTATCTTCCTTCAGTCTCCATTCCCAGGAGCTTGCGCTGTGTAACAACAACCACACTGTCCTGTGTGGCTCCACCCACTAACGAGTCTTAGTCTATCCTAGTCAGTAAAGGACCTGTGATGACGTCATTACAGGTCCTTTAGCGGAATTCCCATTCAGCATCTACTTTTATCCCACTAGCTATGCGGGCTGGACAGAACCAGTCAGAGGGCTGGATGTGGCCCGCGGGCCATACATTGCCCAGGTCTGGCCTAGACATACGCACATCTAGTGGACAAATGTGTTAAAGCAACATTACACCTAGAAATGAAGCATAAAAATAACAAGACTTATAGCTGCCCTCACTGCATGTCTGCCTGCAGCATTTTCAACACGCTCTTCTAGAAATCGTGCACAGGGTTAATCTCCTACTGATCTATTCCATTTTTGGCTGAGGGTTGACTGGGTTGGACCTTGTCCAATGGGCAGGACATGATGATCTACTATAAAGCGCGTATCGAGAGGAGGCGGCTGCTACAGCCAGTTGTCTTGTGACATGTCTTACAGCAGGACTGCGAGGAGGACGGAGAGCTTGGCTGAGTTACAAAGAGAACATTTCTTTATATTTCCTCGTTTTAATTGTAATGTAAGAAAATAATACAATTAAAAGCAAACAGAATAACAAGGTAGGGGGTGCTATCATATTTATTTTATTATGTAAACTTTCTGAATTTAGTTTTCCGAAAAAGTAGGTTATTTTATACGATACTGGACGGATTTATGATAATTCATTAACATGCAATTGACACAAATTTGACATTCAACGTCTTAATGTCATGTCCTCTCATGAAATAATTAAGGAACCGACCATAGAGGCTGAACAATGCTCGATACTTAGACTTGTGAAAATGGAAATGAAGCTCTGTCTTTCAAGCCACTTTAAAGAATAATATGTTAGGGAACTGATATTCGATGGATCAGCAGCGGTCTGACCTCTGGGACTACCTTCAAATTAGAGAATAAAGGGGTCCAAATTCTGATGTAGCTGTGCTTTTGCGTCTCTTTTTTTTTTTTTTAATGTAGATTGTGAGCCCCATATGGGGACCACAATGTATTTTTTTTTCTCCTATCAGTATGTCTTTTTGTAGAATGGGAGGAAATCCACGCAATCACAGGGAGAACATACAAACTCCTTACAGATGTTGTTCCTGGCAGGATTAAAACCCAGGACTCCAGTGCTGCAAGACTGCAGTGCTAACCACTGAGCCACCATGTTGCCCCCTTTTGCGTCCCTGTTTTTGTCTGCACAGTGGTGCCTCAGTTACTGTCGCACAGAAGCAGATGATATCGCAGACGTTGGAGACCTATTGAACGTAGACTGATAGCGTATCCTTTTTAGCCCTTTAAATAGAAAATTCCTTATCATTGTGTCAAAAACTCCATTTAGTCATATTAGTCATTGTAATAAGCAGACTTTAGGACACGTCTCATTTATGTAATATGGAAGAATATATTCTGTGACCCTGGCAGTGAAATGTAAGGTGTGTAATTCACATATTATATTGCATTAGGAAGGAGGGCAACTTATGTCTGTGCTTACGACCGTGTAAAATCTGCCGTCAACCAAAATGGCTGACATCTAGACCTCTATCTATATATTTTCTAAACTCTTATACAATATACTTGAATTTCAAAAAGCCTTCAAAAGATTTCCTTTTATTTGTTTTATTGTAGTACATTGCCGGTTTCTTAGATTTTCTTGTAGGGTCGGATTTGTTGTCCCGCTCTGTTATCGTCTCCAGTGCCACAAGATGTGTTTGTGACAAGAAGTAAAGTTGATGAGTCCGGGCTAAGACAGTTAAAAGGCCCCTTACAGCTCCCTATAATTAATAAATAAACCTCTGTGGGAGTTTTAGCACGCTGGCCGCTATGACAGGGGCTGTCTGCAGTGCACTTAAGCATTAAATGACCAATTTCTGTCAAACTAACTTCCAAGGCCTCTTATTCTTCCTCTGCCTCTCTCTCCTTCCTCCCTCTCTCGTCCGCGCTCTCAAATAGAAGGCTCTGCTCCCTGCACTAGGAGTTTTTCAACAACTGATGGCCCCTAGTTCATTTCTGTGGAATTAATTGGTCCCTGAATGAATACTGTTGACAAGGCAATTTATCATGTGTTTGGCTTGACAGTGCTGGATGTCTGAAGGGGGTGGGAGAAGTGAGATGGACAGAATAGGGAGGTAGGAACAGGATGGAGGCTTATAAATGATCCGGGAGGTAGATTAGGTGTTCAGAAAGCATAGGAAGCTTACTGGGAATTAAAAAGGTATATGCATTTATGTCCGACGATAACAGACTTGGAAAAGTATCACAATGTGACCATTGTCTGCCTAAATGTTTGGTCAGAAGGTAACGCTTGAAAGATAGGTTTACAAAAAGCCAAAGGTGGAGTTAAAATTTATAGTTGGAAAATAAGAAATAAAGACTTTGGACATGGGTACGTTCACATGTACTGGAAGTGCTGCAGATTATATGGCTAAATTTTCGGATGGGGTCGAAGTGGATGAGACTTGAACAAATGTTATCCACATAACATGGAAGTTTTTGATGCAGAAAGATTAGTGAATTTATAGTGAATTTTCTCCAATTGTTGCAGGATACGCTGCAGACTGGTTCGAATCCAGCCAAGGAGAACATTGGCAAGGACTTTGTATAGATATCACAGATGGGCACTCTATAGCAATTGACTGTCCTGTGTGAAAAGTCCGTAAAAGACAATTCCTAATCTGACTGTGTGTTGTGCACAAGTCCTCCTTTAACCCCTTCCCGCCGATGGCATTTTTTGATTTTCGTTTTTCGTTTTTGACTCCACTCCTTCTAAACCCCATACCTTTTTTATTTCTCCGCTCCCAGAGCCATATGAGGTCTTAATTTTTGCGGGACAAATTTTTCTTCATGATGCCACCATTAATTATTCCATATAATGTACTGGGAAGCAGGAAAAAAATTCAGAATGGGGTGGATTTGAAGAAAAAATGCATTTCTGTGACTTTCTTACAGGCTTTGGTTTTACGGTGTTCACTGTGCAGTCAAAATGACATGTCCCCTATATTCTGTGTTTCGGTACGGTTCCAGGGATACCAAATTTATATGGTTTTATTTACATTTTGACCCCTAAAAAAAATTCCAAAACTGTGTTAAAAAAATTTTTTTCTAAAAGTCGCCATATTCCGACGGCCGTAACTTTTTTATACGTAAGTGTACGGGGATGCATAGGGCGTCTTTTTTTGCGGGGCTGGGTGTACTTTTTAGTTCTACCATTTTCGGGAAATGTTATTGCTTTGATTACTTTTTATTCAAATTTTTATCAGAATCAAAACAGTGAAAAAACAGCGGTTTGGCACTTTCGACTATTTTTCCCGCTACGGCGTTTACCGAACAGGAAAAATATTTTTATAGATTTGTAGAGCGGGCGATTTCGGACGAGGGGAAACCTAACATGTATATGTTTCACAGTTTTTAACTACTTTTATATTTGTTCTAGGGAAAGGGGGGTGATTTGAACTTTTAATACTTTTTATATTTTTTTATATTTTTTTTACTTTTTTTTTAAAATTTTTTTGCATTTATTAGACCCCCTAGGGGTGTTGAACCCCAGGGGGTCTGATCACTAATGCAATGCATTACAATGCTAATGCATTGCAAAAAATCATCATCTCTTTTGCAGGCTGCATAGACCAGCCTGCAAAAGAGAGAATTTGCAGACAAGCCTGGGAGCCTGTACAAGGCTCCCGGCTGTCATGGCAACATGACGTCGGCCCTGGAGCATGCTCCAGGAGCCGGCGTTCCCGGCCAAAATGGTGGCGCCCATGCGCCGCCGGGAAAAGTGCGCCTCCGGCGCCTTTGACCGCAGCACCGGAGGGGTCAATGCCTCCGATCGGTCCGGGGACCGATCGGAGGTATTAGAGCCGGTTGTCTACTGCTTAAAGCAGTAGACACCCGGCAGCTATGGCGGTCGCCATAGTTACAGACCCGACATGCGCCGTACTATTACGGTGCATGTCGGGAAGGGGTTAAACCCTTATATCAGCAGATTTCATACAATTCCATTGTATATTATGCACCTTTACCATCTTGTATGAGGACGCCCCATAGTAGACCACATTTCAATTCCATTTTGAATGATCATCTTATAGAGATTTCATTGCGTTAGTGTTACGGTTCTGTGTAAATATTTAAAAATAATATTTTTAAACAACAGACCCGCTAGTCTGCAAGGCACTGCAGCGAGGTCCACAGGCCCAGATGGGCAGCTGTATGTCAGGACAGTACACTACCAGTTAAACTGCACTGGCAGTGATATGGTGCAGTGCTAAATGTGAACAGGCTGTAATAAAACCCGGCCAGTTAACCTCACTGGTAAGGTGTACCTGTACAGTTGAAACAGCAAGGCTGCCTAGGGTTAACCGTCACCCCAGGTCAGCAACATAACATGCTCCTGCTACAGCTAGGAGAAACAAAGGAAGTATAGACAGTTTAAGGGGCTACCTCGGTGACCATACCTGCTGACAGCACCTCAGGCTGGAACAGAGTCCACTGCTCCTAGCCTTAGTGTAGGGCTGCCAGTTCAGGATTTACAGGTTCTAAACTAAGTACAGACAGAGGCCTATTCTACACCCTGCCTCAATGCTGGAGCCTTGCCCTGAACTACTGTCATTAACGAACTTAGTCAAAGTGTGAGCACCCGGTGGGCGTCGGCTCACATTATATAAAGGGAAGTCCCCGCCCAGCAGGGGCGGTGGCCATGACATCACCGGTCATGCCCAGTATGGCCAAAATGGGACTTAGTCTGTGCACGGCTCCAAAATGTCCGAGCATGCTCAGTAGGGGAGAAATGGCACTTAGTCTGTGAGCGGCTCCAAAATGTCTGAGCATGCTCAGAAGGGAAAAAACTGGACTTATATTCCAGTCACCTCACTGCATGAGGCCGAGGGCGAGAGTCGGATTGACCCGCAGGTGGCGCTGTGCGCCGTGATGGAAACCTGCGAGACCCGATCCTAACAGTTAGTAATTGAAAAGTTCTTATCTATACTGACTTGTGTGTCTCTGTTTTGTTACAGGCTACAATCTACAGTTATACTGTACAGGCATAAGAATTGACATTTAACACATGATATACCATGATATTTTCAGTGGTATGTGATGTGTTAATAACATGTTTTGGGTATCAAGACATGTTACGAGTGATGAAAGGGATTGTCCATTTTATATATACATTTCTCTGATAAGTCTACTGTATATGTCAATGTAGTGCACCTATTCTTCCCCTATGTGTCTTTTATTACATTTGATGCCTTCTCCCATTGTGCCACTCATATTCTGTCCTGTCCGTAACATGGTGGAGGATGGAGGACCTTCTAACTATAGAGGTCACTCAGCCTCCTTCACTACACCTTGGCTCCTTTCCTTGGTGCTATGGAGATGACTGGGTGACGTATAAGTCATATGCTTCACCAGCTACCGTTACAGGATGGGATCACCGTCAATAGCTGGCAGAACGGAGGAGGGTATCACCTTTAATGATAGGTACAGAGGGGGAAGTAAGTGGCTCTATATCAGCATATAGACCAATGAAAGAAAAGTTTATATAAAGTGGCCAACTCCATTAAAGTTTGACACATCTATACTATCTCTTCCATCTGTCCGCTATTTCTAGATAACATACTGGATTCCTGTGTTAGTAATGTATTTTGTGAGCAATATTATCTGGATACTAAATTGTTAATTTACTGTTAGTGCCTTGATTTTTTATTTTTTTTTAGGAACATCTATGATACCTGTACATGTATAGTAATAGCCAAAAAATCACATAGAAATAGAATAGATATGTAAGTTGTTTGGTTTACTTGGCAGGAACAGCCAACATTTCATAAACTTGAATCCAATATTATGGTCAGAGCTGAGATTACCATTTTGTCCTCATATTATTCAATGTGAATAGATTCTTTTGCAGAGGAATTGTCATTCATTGTGGTCTTCATTGCAGTCTTGTCATTCATTATGCAGGAAATGTGATTATTGCATGTACAGGATTTTGAGCGTAGACCAGACATTGGTAAAGCATAAAGTGATTTGCAAGCCCCCAGTGAGGATATATCAAAGGGGGAGAGAGACATGTTCTACTTCGCACAAATCTGGGTTTCCACTGGCTTGGATAACTGTTTGATCAGAGATTTCACAGGGGGGATGCAGATGGGAGTCTGAAAGCTCTCCGATTAGCAGAGACAATTGAAAATGTTGCAACATAAGTAGAAAAAAATGCCATCTCAAAGGGCAGCGCATTGAATACATTTGTGCTTATCCACATTCAGTCTTAGTCACTGCAAAACATTCTTTACTCGAGAGCCTCCAAATAAGATGAGCTGAAATGCTTCACAAATAAATCCGACTTTTACCTTTTAGCAGGAAATCCCAAATCATTGTGATGGCTAAATTGGAGGTAGATTTGATTATTTTGACAACGTCTATTGTTCCTGTATATTGTAATTGTAAGTATGCAAGTAAAGTGGAGACAGAAAAATATTATTTAAGCAGTTTTAGTTAAGTTTATGCAAATAGATGTGCGCCATACTCGATGACACGGTTAATACTGGTGCCCTATACCACTGAAGCAACAGTTGCAAGAATTTAGTCTGTTCACTATATGTTTGTATGGGGTTTCCTCCCATAAACATATTGGTAGATTCTTTTACCTAGTGTATGTCTGTGATATGAAAAACTTTTTGTGAACCCTTTTGGGGACAGGGACTCATGTGAGTGATGACAATCTCTTTGTGGCAATGCGCAATATCTTGGTGCTTCAAAAAGAAATGCAATTCTTAGGGTGCTGAATTTGGTGTGGAATCCACATCAGATTCAGCGCTGAAAAAAAAGTCTCCTATTGACTTCAATCGGTTCCTTCTAGCAGAAAAAGAACCCATTGAAGTCAATGGGAGGCTTTTTTTTCAGTGCTGACTCTGACGTGGATTCCATACCAAATTCAGTGCCATTTTCCTCCGCACGAATGCACGCTTTCAGCGCTTTCGTTATAGACAGCTGGGTCACATGATCACCAGTCTGACTCTCAGTCCACATCTTACCTGTGTAGATAGTCTCCTGTGTGTAGAACTGCCTGTGAACTACAGGATTGATACATCACTTATCAAATGTCTCCTGGCCCTTTTCGGCCATTTTTCTGTCTCTATGTGTCCCCCCAAGCATAGTAATTGATGCAGTATCTAAAGGAGCAGGAATGCAGTAATAGAATTGTGGCATCCATACAATTATTAGATACAGATTTATAAAACTTCTCTGTCCTATACTTCCTGCCTATACTATATGTGCACTGTGTGCAGAATCTCCAGTGTATTTCTAGGAGATACTGTTTCCCCTCGCTCCTGCTTGTAATACCTGATAGAGAGAAACCTACCACATGCAGGAGGCAGGAGGAAAAGACAGAAACTGCATCACATAGGAATACTCTGAGATGGTGTAGTGTTGGTAGGGGACAGCAGTTCTTTGTCACTGATCTGTCACTACTGCCCTTAGTTGGGAACAGAGCAACAGCAAAGTGATGAAATGCCGGCCCTTCTGGTATGATATGAAATGTAGGCTACATTAGACACAAAAGAACAAAACCAAAATGGCACATAGCCCACCAACCCACAAACTGTACATCAAGTAAAACAGTTATATACAGGGCATAAACAAGGGCCTCTATATTATTTTATAATAATAGCTTATGCAGCATTATGTAGGAGTGCTTCTTTAGCTTTGTTTTTCTAGTAGCTTAGCTACCTTTTTGTGGGATAAGAGCGCAATGAAATGTAGATTATTATGCCAGGAATACAACATTGCCTCTTCTGCTATAGTAGCTAACCTACAACATGTCTGCATATATTACTTTGAACTTGGCATGAAAAGCTTGCATAAAGGAACAAGGAAGTCATGCTTGGCTGTTTGCACTTCAGTAGGAAAAACAAAATGAGCATAGATTTTATGGCTTTTGTATCACATAATTAATTCTGACAAATTCAGCCAAACCCTACGTCATAACAAAATAATTCTCTGTGCCTTGTATGCATATGTATTTATTTCATACATATACATGATTAGGGGGTGCTACTATTCTGGGAATAAAACCTCAAGACAAAACCTCAAGTGAGGAGTTGAGAGTAAAGTGTTGCCCTATAGGCTTGTACACATGGGTGAATGGTATGCAATCTGAACACATACATGAAGCATGAAAATAATGCTCCTGATTATGGATACATGGGGTAACACTCACAGGCACTGTGCTATTAATATCAGAGGCAGATGTATTCTCTCCCCTTCAAAATTGTCCCTGAGTGGGAATAGATTTCTTAAGACATTAGTGCATTTGAGAATGGCTTATACAGTAAGTAACTTCTAAAATTTTAAAGGGCATCTACCGCCACCAAAATTTCTTCTAAACTACTTATATATTGTAGTCGGGAAGGTTCATGTATCATGGTGACACTGCCTAGAAAATCAACTTTTAATCCATGTATAAAAAAATCTGTTTACTTAAAAATGGTCAAGCTCGCTAAGCACCCATTTTTGCGTAAGGTCATTGCTAAGCATTGCCCATATAACAAAAATTGACAAGTCCTCAAGGCAAAAATTGGGTGCTCTGGCATAGCCCAAATGCCCTAAATAGCTCTTTTATATAGAGATTAATAGTTTATTTCCTTGACAGCAAGATTGCATTCTGACACAAAAAAAGATAAGACACTATGAATGCCTACAACTGCATATAAATGGTTTAGAATTGAAAATACAAGTAATCCCAAACTATGCCTTCAATTAAATAAAGAACAAGAAACTTAAACGTTAGACTGTGGATTGGAGACTGTGGACCTTCTCAAAATAGTCTGTGAGTAATGGTGGAAGAGGATGAGGGAAAGGCAAATCGATTAAATACCTTCTTCTCTACTGTACTTACATAGGAAAATGCAATACCTCCATTTTAAGCTTATATGCTCTACTAGGGCATAAGCATTCTTTTGTTATTTACCCCTGATGAGTGGGTGTATTGATAAACTTTGTACACCACGAAACGTGCATGTCGATGTCGGGTTATATTATGTTGTATGAATGCTACAGTGTGCTTTTTTAGCCCTTCTGTCTATAGTGCATGTAATTCTTGGAAAGGGTTAATTAGGGACGTACCCCTAGATAGGGTGAGGTTCCAGTCAGGGCACTTTGCTAAATAGGGTGGTGACCCTGTATTACGCTATAGGGTGAATTCAGTCCCCTCCTTATATTACATGATAGGCACTGTCTTTATATCTTTATTTCACCCTACATTACATTAGATGGCCTATTTGGTAGTCCTCCCGTCCAGACTCTTCGGAATTATCCTGCCACGGACTGAAGGTAAGTGTGATTGGTTACCTACTTGGAACCGCTGTGTCCCCTTTGAATAATTTCCGTGATTGTGGTTATTTCAAGGTTTTTATATGTGGTCATGAGTCATATGTGCGACACCTCCCTCCCAACTAGGTCCATTCATTTGGGCCTAATCCGAAATGAAATGCCGCCACTGGATGCCAGTGCACTGTATGCACTGTACCGGCATCCAGTTGCGGCTAGCTATTTTTTGGACCGGATTCTGAGGCAGCTTCCATGTCAAAATCCAGTCCAAAAAAAACCCCATGTGAACCCAGCTTAAATGTGCTCCCTTTCTCTATCTATCTGAACAATCCAAGTGGGATTTTCATTTTTTGCCTAGAGTTAGACCTTAAGTATGGTGAATTGAGTACGGTGCTAGATTTCTGCAAATGAAGAATGTGATTTGCCATATTTAAAGGGCCAAGCGGTAATTCAGCATACAAATCATCATAGGTGTGCTGCTACCTTTACTCTGTTTTTCTAAACCTGTCCTAAATGCTTTGGCTAAGGCCCCACAGGACTTCTGCAGCTCTAAAGCGCTGTGGGAAAAAACGTACCGGTTCAGGAAATCTCAGCGTGCCAATGCTGCATTTTTTCCCGCAAAGTGGGCATGGGATTTTCATGAATCCCATCCACTTTGCAAGTACTGTGAAATGCCACGATTTTTCCCGCGACATTTCCGGCCCGTGGGGCCCTGGTCTTTAAGTGATTTATGCAAATTCTTTGTATATTAACATTGTATAGTTGAGGTTCCAGTGAAAAAATAATTTATTAGACAAACGAGCCTAAAAAAGGAAAATAAAATAATTTGGTCTTTAAAATGAGCATCAAAAAATCATTAGAACATTTTCTGGGGAGTAAACTACAAAAACACTTCCTTCTGTAAACAGAATCACAGTCAAGGAGGGCGAATCAATACCGCAGCAAAACAGAATTATTAAAAATGATGTCCATAAAGACTGCAAAAACAACTTGTGTCGTGTTTTATGGCTACTCTTATGTGATTCTGACTTTGACAATAAAAGTCACAATGTGGCCAATATTACCTATATATTATAGCGTTGGAAACAGAAATCATATGTACACAAAATGCCTGCGTACCGAGAGTGTGTAAAATCCACATCAATATTGACCATTATGAAGTATATCACACATTTGAGTCTTAGTATTAGGCTCCTTTAGCTACGCTCATCTAGTATGCTCAAGAAGAGCAACGAGAAGAGAGATTCATGGGTTTCAGGTACCGATACATGTCTGTAAGTGATTATATTATTATTAGATCTATATACAATGTATAAATAATACATGATTTATATGAAAATATATGTTTTTGGCATGTATCTGTATTTTTCACTAATGTACTTCTCTTAGGATCTGCCTTTCTTTGCACGCCAAAGTGTATGTAGATGTATGGATGGATTTAGGATGGATACTGAGCTTACTTGCACACTCATCCTGGTGTCATGCTATACAGTTGCATATGCCTTGCACTTCTGATTCTGAGTCAGCCTACATGACAGCAATGGAATCACCCAAGTTCATAACCACAACAGTATGAAGTCATCGCAGCACCACTTGTAGGGGAGCAAAGCTGCAGTACTCTACCACAATCACTACAGAGTGGACACAGCCAAAAGCGGAAGGCTCTGTACACTGTTCAGGTGCCAGAGGCAGCATGGACGGCTTGTGGGCGACATCTAAGTGACCAACAAGTGAAGGCCCATCATAGGGCTGATGTGTATCAGAGTTCTATTTGTCAACAGGTAAGTCATTAAAGGAAATTTGTCAACAGAACCGAGCAACAGAACCCAGTCCCACAGAGAATAAGGTCACCTTATTGAATTGGTGCCTCTACTGAGATACCGTCATTTTTATCAATATGCAAATTAGCTCTTTGGGGGTAATTAAGGCATTTGCCTTACCTCTTTGTAACAACATCAATGCCCAAAATCAATTCTCCAAATTGGTCATTTGCATGTTGACAAAGACAGCAACATCTTGGCAATGGAGGCACCAACTCGGATGAGCCTAACCTTGGCTTGATATGCTAGTGACAGACTCCCATTAATAAGCTTGGAAAAGATGTACAATCCTACTGTGATGATCCAGAGGAAGGTTGAAGAAACATCCTGAGGCAGATTAACTGAAAAAGGTGAAGATTTAGGCTTAGGCCCCACGTTGCAGAAACGCAGCATCTTTGGTGCAGATTTTGCTGCATTTTTTAAGCCAAAGCCAAGATTGGCTACAAAGGAATAGGAAATATATAAAAAGCTCTTATACTGCTCCCTTCTGTCAATACCCTCCTGGCTTTGGCTAAAACAAAAGCCAAAAAATGTTCAACAAAAAAAGCTGCATTTCCGCAACATGGGGCCTCAGAGTTATAGGGTTTTCAAGATCAACGATTTTTCATTGGACATATTTCCACTCGTGAATGGCTTACATGGTAGCTTGTGTTGACTTTCTTGTTTCTTCAGCATTCTTGTCATTGTACGGGCGTACTGCATAAAGGTTTTCTGCAAAAAGACAAAAACCTTTAAATGTTTTTATTATACTTACAAAAATTCAGGCGTAAAGTGCATCTCTAAAAACAATAATGGGATATGTTAAAATAATTTTGCCTAACTCGACTTTTTAGTTCCTTGAAGAATTCCAGATCATATGGTGAACAATTATGAACGGGAACGGAGGGCAAACAAAGTTTTTCTGGATTTTTACAGACTGATCATAGAGGATCAATAGTGTTTTCTAGAGATGAGCGAGTAGTATTCGATCGAATATCTCCCCGCCATAGGGATGCATGTAAGCGGCTGAACACCAAAGGATTAAGTGCATCGAATATTCAATGTGTTTAACCCCTTGGTGTTCGGCCGCTTACACGAATCCCTATGGCGGGGAGGTATTCGATCGAATACTACTCGCTCATCTCTAGTGTTTTCATTAATTTTTAGTAAATCTCTAATGCTATAAACTAGGAGATTTTATATATAAAGCTGAAGCATGTGTGCACATTATGTGTGTATCAACAGACTTTTGTCCAAGAAACGGCACCGAGCCAACATGAAGGAAGAATAGTTTGTCTGCCAATGACGGAGCAGTAAATAGTATGAATGCAAATAACTTCTTCATGCTGAAAACACCGGTGCCCCATAATGAGGTCCAGCTAGTGATATAACACCACCAAGCATGGCAGGTGCAAGCCGACATGCCAAGCTGAAAAGATCCAATCGGAAACATCCCTGCTCTTTTTATTGTCATCTGGCTTTGCTCACGAAAGATGAGTTTGATTGGCAGATGCATCAAGATTCACACTTTATTGGTTTTTGCAAAAGAGCCAGATCTGCCAATTTAGACAGGGGAGTGACACAGAAGTTTCCATCTAAATGGACTAATTTTTCTATGGGGAATTCTCCGGCAGAGAGCACGGATGCAGGCGGAATCCTGTTTTATTTTTTTTAACAAGGACTGAATGACAAATATAAACGACAGTTCAGAGCTGACGGAACATCAGCATTTGACGCTTCACAGGGGAGCTGTGAACGAAACAATAGCAGAGAAATTGAATTAGAAGCAGCTTGGAAAGATAGAGCAGTGAATGGTAAGAAGTAGAACTCCTTAACTGCCTCATTTCTTAACTATAGGCTAAGGTATTCTCTATTAACATTTTCCCAAATGCATGGGGTAGGGAGGGTTAGCGAGGAAGTTGGCAAGCCGTTTTGGTCACGCAGGTGGGCAGTATTTCTCCGAGACGTTTGCCAGGCTCCGGTATGAGATATAATTGGGGTTGGATATACACATAAAATGTTGGTTGCCTCTTAGAACAGAACTGCCCACTGAAGCATGTTGCCATTTTTGCTGCTTGCACCGGATTGTTAGAATTTCAATAAGGTGACAGATTATTCAACCTCTTCACCATGTAGCTGACACTATGTCCTTCATAACACAGGGAGCGGCAGTCAACTGACTCCTTTGCACACACACGCATATGACACCATATTTTGCTACCTTGCTATATTAGCATACCTAAATGATATTGTCTACTAACATCTTATAATAATCCTAAGGTTATAGACAAGTGTACGCACCAATGGTTCCAAAACAAAAAGATTTTCATGTTATTTTGGCCACTGGTAGATGTATATTAAATACAATGTAGACAAAAATGTGTCTAGTCTGCATATTTTGGGATGACCTTACCCCTTTCTTGATTTTTGGACATCCTTTTTGAATAAAAAGGACTCCTCTGGATCAGTTGTGTGTCTTCTTCTGTTGCCATTCTTCACTCATGGTTTTCCTGAAACATAAGTAAGTAAGAAGCTGCAGCTGCATCTCCCTTCTTTCCATCTTCTGTTGCCATTTCTCTTTCAAGACTACCTAAAATTTCCTAAGATTTTTGCCACATCTGATACTTTGATTGTTTAAGTCTGACTGCTGAAGCCCCCCCAATGACTTAAAGAAGGAGGCAGAAGCACTTATCTTTGGTTGGCTTGGCTCAGCCGTCCTTGAGTTCTTTGATGTATGGATCTGATACACTGTCCATACACTGTGTGGGATCCCAATGGGAGCACTGGGAAAAGAACTGTATAATTGTATTTTATGCCGCTGCATTGTTAAAAAAGTATACTTTGCCATGCTTATAATGTAACTATGAGCGTAAGGGTAACCTATTGGGTTGAGCCGATCTTGAGATTTCAGGATTGTTTTTAAAATCCGATTTTCGATCATTGTCCAGCCGATCCCAATTTGCTCGATCACCAATCAGAATCCAATCTTTCCCGATCCCGATTGCTCAACCCTAATGTTAGCTTTTCGCACAATGATTGGCCAGTAGCCAAGCATTGTGGGAAATAACCTCTGACCTTGATCCTGCCAGAAAAGATTGGGATCGGAATGCCGATCGTGAAATTTACTCGATCGCCGTTTGGAATCCGATCTATTCCGATCCCGATCGCTCAAACCTAGTAACCTACCATCTGGTTAGGCTGAGGAGATGGTACAACCTTAAGGGCTAGTTCACACTGAGTTAACACGCTCGCATTCTGGCACATATACACGTGTCAGAATGTGAACGCTCAAAACAGATCACATTCATTTCAATGGGTCATTAAGGGCATATAACACGTATTCTTCTGTGAGTGGTCCTAGGGTTTTATGGACACTGACGGGCTGGCAGCATTGTAGATGTATAGGGAGAGTGAAGGGAATACGTGCAAATGATGTGTTATCAATGCATTGCAAAATACGACACTTCTATTGCAGGTTCCATAGAGTGGCCATCATAGTTAAATAACCAACATTCACCGTACTATTAAGGGATGTTGGGAAGGGGTTAATATATATATGTAATATGTTAATATATATATATATTGCGATGTACGGGGGATTCAGAAGCTCTGGTTTCTTTCCCAAAAGCAGTCTTTATTGCAGCAGACAAGCTTAAAGGTACAGGTAGTGCTGCTCAGCAGCTCAGCATGTCAAAACAATCAAATGAAACTAAAGACCTACGCCTCTCCAGCGGCTTACTAAATGAGTTATTCCCTCACTAACCAGGGGATCAGCCTACTGCTGACCTCCTAACAAACAAGGTTCGCAAGTAAACAAGGGGTACACATACCCAGCCCTTTAACAGCGTCCTTTTTGGCAGAGCTTTCCCAGACTGGTTGAGTGTGTGTTTCAGTCTCTCTCCTCTCTCTCTCACTAACCAGCCCACCTGTGCTACTTACAAAGCCCTGCTGGTTGGTTCCCAAGTCCGGAGTGGATGGCCCTGCGGGACTGGCCCGAACTTTTACTCCAGTCCGGGACCTACCAGCTAAACGCCTGTGCATACTGCAACAGTCTTGGGGAAAAATAGCGGTTCTCCCACACTATACCTCTCTCCACTTCACAATATATATATATATATATATATATATATATATATATATATATAATAAAGATGTATACATACACATGTAACTATATAATATGTGTGTCTTTTTTCCCCCATCTGCAATAGACTCTTAGCTACGCCTCTGACCTACCACTTGTCTATAATACTATAATTCAGAAAAGCAAACAAAGTCATGAAGAATTTAATCTAAAAATTCTGACTTAAATTGTGTTCTCTGGTTCTGTGATTAACCTTATTGTAGATGACAGAACACATACGTAAGGTCTTTCTATTTGGTTCATGGCTCCAATGCTGTAGAGCAGTGAATTGCAGATATTTGGACAGTGTAAACTTAGACCATCTAGTCTAGGGTTGCAACAGATTGACTCATGCTGCATCGAGCCACATGCGGCCCTGGCCTTAGACTTTTTTGTCTTACTTTACAGTGCCTATTGTTTGGCTATCTTTGCATCCTATTTTGGCTTTGTACCATTGCCACTAACCCCTTCCCTTTTCCCCTATTTATTGAAGCGCAATAAGGGTCTAATACACAAAGTAAGTATGGTGCAAAGCATGTACACCAGTTATATGGTACAAATCGAGTCAAGATTCTGATGCAGTTTGCTTAGTAAGGCTAAGGACCCAAGGGACTGGAAAAACTGTGGCGGGAGCGCATCGCGGTTCTTCCTGCAGCGCTTTGAACAGAAAGTTCACAGAGTTTTCCTCCGCGGACTTTCTGTTACAATTATGTCTACGGGGAAGCCGCCGACATTCCGTAGATACAATTGACATGCTGCGATTTCCAAAACCGTGCCGGTTTTGAAAATCACAGTGTGTCCGTGCTGCAGTTTTAACCGCAAAGTGGGCATGGGAGTTGCATGAATCCCACCCAGTTTGCCTGTACTGTACAATGTCGCGATTTTTCCCACGCCGTTTTTGCTGCGTGCAAATTGTGGTGTTTCCAGTCCGTAGGGCCCCAGCCTTAATCTTCCCCAGTGTTAGGGTTCATATGAGGAGGACCTAAGGGGTATTGTCTGTAGATATCATCCTTATGGCACGTTGCAAGGAGATTAAATCTCTAATCTGTTTGCTTAATCCCTCATAATTTGCTACACTAAAGAAATCCAGAAAGGAAAGTGTGAAAAGGTTGAACTACGAGTCCTCCAAACTGTCTAGCAAGTGATATTTTTAAATAAAATTCACTCCAGATGAGTCAGCCGAAAGAGATTGGTACATCCCTGCCTAGCTGTACATGGCATTTCTATTTTCAATGTCAATGTAATCCAGCCAACTGCTCCACCATACTTCCCTATTTATTGTCTTTTGTCTTGTCAGGTAAGGACATCCTGTGCTGAATACTGAAAACTGGAAGATTAATATGCTTTTGTTCATGATTGTATATGCATTTTCTTCTCCTTATCCCTGCTAGATAAAAGTGCATATTTGCAGGTGGGAATAAGCCCCATAAGAATCGATAACATTGTTATCAGAGCAGATGACATCGGTAGAGGATTTACATGCAGGTTATTTAGGGTGTACCGGCAGGTACCATAGAACGGGCGGAAACTAATAGCTAAGGATTGTAGGACTTCTGTTGTAAATTTAGATCAGATGTACAATGATACTAAGACATTATAAGCGTGGAATCACACACTCAGGTTTTGGTGCGGTTTATGATGTAGTTTTCAAACTAAAGTCAGATGTGGATTCAAAAGGAATTGCAAATTGAAGAGACCAATACTTATCCTTTATCCGTATCTATTTTTGGCTTTAACTAAAAAAAACTGCATCCAAAACAACGGAGTTGCGTTCTGCAGCCATCTTCCTCTATTTGTGTGCTGGTGAGAATGTGCCAGAATTATTAAAACACATTGACACTCAACCTGAAATGAAAACTGCTCAAGTGAGTGACTTCTGTAGATTTTTGGTGTAAGGCAGTCCGAGGGAGTCCGCATGGGTACCCCCATATAATGGGGTCCGTGTACTTTCCACGTGCTGTCCGCACGACTCATGCAGACAGGAAAGTAGATTGTGAAATACTCTCCTGTGTGCATGATCCCTGTGGAGATCTGGTGGCAAGCACACAGACCCCATTATAGTCTATGGGGTCCGTGTGCTTTCACTGGCACAGCCCTTGCAGTTGCAAAAAAAAATTTGGTATTCCGCTCAGGGGGGTCCTCATGCGAACACCCCCGGACGGAATACCAACGCAGATGTGAACGAGGCCTTAGCTGACAGCTGTAGAAGGTGTAAGGTATTCTTCAGGTAATGGTAGTTTTTAAGAATGGGCCAAATGGTCTAAAGGGAACCTGTCAGGTCGACCTGGGACCCTAAACCACCCACAGATTCTTATAGAGCTGAAGGTTTAGTGTCCCAAATTGCCCTGTTTTACATTTAAAAAAACCTACACTTCTGTACTAATCCATGTAAGAGTGTGATGAGTCTCATTAGACTCATTTCTGGGGCTACCAGCGCCTATGTGGTTCTTCAATGAAGCCATGAACATACACCCCAACTTCACTGCACTATTGCTGGGGGTCGTGCACTAAAGCCAAGTGTTTTCTGAAAACATAGCTTTCCTGCTGTGGATTTTTTTTTTTTTTTTGCAGTGTGTGTATGGGATTAGCTAGAATCCTATACACTTTGCAGGTACAATAAAATGCAACGGTTTTTGCCCTGGTGTTTCCACCGCGGCCAAAACTATGCTTTTTTGCAACATGGAGCCCCAGATTCATATAAACTTCCCTTCGTCCATATCCACACTACCACTTCCATTTCAGATATGATAAAAGTGTCTGTTTTTTGCATTAGTTTCTGATCCATGTGTCTGTTTTTAATGTCTGTATTGCATCAATTTTGCACCCATTTTTAAAAAACAGTTTCTCATTGGTTGCTTTTTTCTCTTGGCAATGAATCAGTGAATCTGTTTTTTTCTTTTTCACTGATCCATAGACTTCAATGGGCAACTCGGGTCTATGGAAATGGACCCGAATAGGAGATGCTGTACAATTAATAAGAAATGGATACACTGATCAGTTGAAAAAAAATTACTTGTACATGAGCCCATAGGAAAGCATTGATTCTAAGGCTACATTCAGACGACCGCGGAGCATTTGAGTATATGGAGGGATTCATGAAAATGCTCAAAAATAGGACATAACATATACTGTATTTGACTGTCCATGACAGTACATCAGCAAAATAATGGTCAAGTGAATAGCCCCCATTCTCTGATATTGAATTTAATGCTGCTGTGTGAATGTCCATTAAAAAAATAAACGCACGTCACTGTGTGAATGTACTAGCTACAGGCTATGTATGGGAACTTCCATTTATGCGATGAAGTACATTCCTGTAGGTACATATTAAAACAAAATGTAAGGCACAGCCACTGTTTTATGTGATACATTTGCAGCCTCCTGCAGGACTAGTTTGGGCCCGTTCACACAGAGTAAACGCACGCTCATTTTGGCAAAATACACGTGTAAAAAATACTCATGTAAAAATAAGACTCCCATTGACTTTAATGACATTTTACACGTGTATTTTGATGTGTATATTACACATGTAAAAAAATGTCATTGAAGTCAATGGGAGTCTTATTTTTACTCCGTGTGAATGGGCCAATGGTTTCACACACAGTAATTTTCAGAACGTTGCAACAGTTTTTGTGCTTTTTTTTTTTTGTAACCAAATCTAGGAGTGGTTTTCAAAGAAATGGGAAATATAACGGAAAGACTTTTACCTTTCCTTCATGTCAAATCCACTTCTGGTTTTGGTTCTTAAAACAACTCGAAACGACTGTTGCATTTTTATAGAAACTCTGTGTCCGGAGCTATCCCACGTTGTGGGAACGCAGTGTTTATGGCTGCTGTAGAAAAGCAGTGGAAAAAACTGCTGCCTTTTACAGGACCGACAAAGAGAATGAGATTTCATCCATATGTTGCGGAAAAGCATACAGAACACGCGTTTATGAAAATAACATCATGTTAGCTGCGGAATCACAATCCTTATCTCTACAGATTGAATAAGGAAAGGAAAATGATGGAGGAAATTGCAGTAAAAACATTTTTTTTTAACTGTGTTTTTTCCCAAATTGTGTTTAGCTGTGTTTCACTATGGGGTGCCTTAGCCCTAAATTTGTTTCTTAGAGTTGCTCCTTTGAAACAAAAAGATCACCAACATGAAGCTGTAAAACCCCAGTAATACCACATCTGACTGGTCCCATTTGGAACGCTTTAATACGACCTTTCATGGGAACTGCATATTTTGTGATCATAAGATAATACGTAAGGCGGCGTTCACACTGCCGCTGCTGTCTACCCCGGGGTGTCCACTGTAAATCCCAGGGAAATCGGTCAGCAGATGGCTTGCGAGCGGTCGGCGTTAAAACCCATTCATTTGAATGGTTTTTCAAAGGTGACCGCCCATGCCTGTTTTCAGCCTCTCTGCCTGGTGTCCGTTTTTTCCGTGGACACAAAGTCCTCCATGTAGGGTTTTGTGTCCGCGGAAAAAAAACGAACACCAGGCGGAGAGGCTGAAAACGCGCATTGGTGGTCACCTGGTCAATGTGGCCCTAAAATATAGTTTCGGCAACACACCCATGTCCACTGTTTTCATTGCCAAACCCTAATTTTAGCTTTGGTACCTGACCTATGCATTATATACATTAATACGGCACATTTGTATATACCATGTTCCATTGTATTTTGCCACTACCAGTTTATTTAATACCATTTGGGTAAATTAAGTAGTAAATTTTTTTGAGTAGGTTTGTTCGATATGTTGATATACACCAAAAGAACAGGCCCACAAGACGACATAGAAAAGAATTTATTTAACATGTGCACGAAAAAAGTTAAACAACCGAAGCGATGATCAAAGCCAATTGGCTTTAGTCAAACACGTCCAATAAAATGTTGTAGCAGAGACGTATCTCGTGTACCCGAGTCAGAGAAGGCACACTGTTTTGCATGCTGCTTACTGCAGTTGCATCATTGCATTAGTTCCATGTAGAAGGGTCTTGGTAAGTACAGTTGTTGACTAGTTAAAGTGCAACAAATAGCACTTGGATTCTTTCGTCAGGAAAGCTCGGTCTCCGGCTAGATGTGCCCTTGCTTTCGGTCCATTAACTGCTGCATCAGGAAATGAATGTATTTGGAAAAAAGTATGAATAGATAGTGTTTTTCTCAAATATCCATACATATTAATGTCATTCAGATGATTTTTTATTTAGAATTCCGACTTTTCCTTGACCATTAGAAAGGCTTGAGTGATAAAGCATGCAGACACTGGGTGCCAATAAAAGAAGTCACAAAGTATCAAGTTAAAATGCGCATGTCATCTTGGCCTTGTTCCCTATAACACATATGTCAAACAGAACACTGACCGCACTGAGTACCGTATGAGAAACTAAGGTTGGCTGGGCTTACTGCTGACTTTGTGGGACACCGATGACTGGCAGCCATTGAATATCACTTTTTGTTTTACAGATATGCTAATATTTTTGATGTGTGATTACAACCAAGATTGAAAGTAAGCGATGGGAGGAAGCAAGCAATGACAAGCGCTGGCCAGGGCAACATGCAGAACAGTGTGTTTGCATAGTATTCTTCCAAAAGCTTCTGTCGTGTAAAAATGAGGCAAAAATGAAGTCTTAGGCTGTTTGCAAAACCCGCAGACTTTAGCGAGTCACTAATGTTCATGCTGTGCTTTATTTGAAACATAATTTTCCTTTTTTTTTCCAATGAGCACAAGAAGACTTGCAACATACAGACATTTTGTTGTTATCTACATGATGAAAGCTTCACTTAATAGCATGTGTAATGAAATGCGGATGAACTTATATACAAAGACAAAATATCCTTCACTTTACACACATCATCTTTCTACAAAGCAGCAACTGTTTTGTCTTGATGTAAAATAAATTTAAATAATTGCCATTTTTTATGTGTTCCCGTAGAATCCTCTTGGTTCCAATTGGATTCGACCATACAAATGTACCACATAGATCTAGTGTCAGCAACACAATCCATACATAATACTGTATATGCGTAATATAAATAAACACAGGGAGGGGGACAGGAATGTTCTTGGATTTTCTAAAAAATGTCACACTAAAAAAATAATAATTATTCGTGTTTTGGATGAAGATCAGTAAACAAATGGTAACGTGAAGCCATTACAATCCAATGAAATCCAATGATAAATAGAATGTTTGCTTTGCTTACATCGGATAGAATTTTACTTTGAGTCACTAAATCCTTCCTGATAATACTGATGTTCAAATTATTGATAAAATATCTCCCGTCTTACTACATTGTGATTCCTATAGAAATTGTTAATGAACTAACATGGCCTAGAGGTGGGTGGAAGAGATAGACTGCCACTAATGGCCGACCATAGGGAATCATGGAAAATGGAAGACGTTTTGTCAAACAAACCAAAGGACAGTATCTGAACAATATTCCTATTTCTATGCCCCTTCATTTTATTTTAGGTTCCTTAGCCAAATGAATGAGTTATACTTGGGGCATCACTTTCTTTGCTGTGTCTTTGCTCTTGAATCATGTTCATCGGAGATTTCGTTACAGGAGTTACAAATCTTAAGAAATCCACTAAAGTTATCTGATGAGATAACAAAAATGACCAGAATTAACATGTGATCAAGGGAAATAATGAAAATGGATTTTATAGGGGTACGATCTTGAAATTTTTGTTTAATTTACTGTACATAGGAGTCAAATTTTACCAAAATTTAGTGGATGGAGGGTTTTAAATGTAGGAGAGTGGGAGTGCACTTGCCTTCACATTATTTTTTGATGCCTTATGGTATATCCATATATTTACTATTCATACTTGCAAGACCTGCCTATCAATACTCTCTCAGAAATGAACGTATATTTGGCAAGAGTTGAGCTCTAGGTTAACCTTTGATAGCCATCAGCAAGGAAACTTACACTATGACTAAACAGAATGGACAATTTTACAGGTATGCTGTGACCAAAGCTGGCCATGAGATAAAGGTTGGCCAAAATGGTAGATTTTGGCCATTTCAACCTACCATCATCTAAAAAATTAACTCAAATGATGATTCAAGATGGCTGACAGTAGACGTCTGTCTGACAAAAATGTAACTAGCCAGGATGAAAACTTTAGCACAGATTTAGTCAATAACTTGTCACTTTAATCAACCCCCATGGAGTCAGTGCTATAAAAATGGACTTCCCCAATGTTTAACTTAATATCTAATGAGATGATGTTTTTACAAGCGACCTCATATACGGTTGAATCACTCGGCTGAGTATTACATCTTCTATCAGTTCAGTTTGTTCTTTATGAGCTCCATACTTTATATAGCCCATATATAGAGTGTCACAAAAGGGACGTAGGGTTCAGCTGAATAATTTCTGCCCCTTTGTTCCAGTGAGCAGTTGGAGGTTCTTACACCCAGTCCCCTCCACCAATTCCTTTCAATATATGGCATATCTGATACTGTCCTTTGTTTTCTTTGATCAAAAGGAAAACAGCAGTCCTTCAGTCGAAAACCAGTTCAACTTTTAATATGGTCCATAAATTACAGCAGATGGCAATAACAGTACCAAGGCAAGAACGTATCAGTTTATGACTCTCTCGGAATAGTAAGTATGAGGACAATGGATTTGGACACAGATCTATCACCATTCGACATGTGTCACCCTGCTTTCTAAATGATAAGGTAATCTCTGTTAGGAATGCAACTTTCTTAATTTCGAACATTAATGTGACCATGCAAAAACCTCATCATCTGGGTTATTCCCCTTTTCCAAAGAGGGCTATGACGACACTAATAGCAAAGGTGTTTTGTATGACATTGGATCTAAGGGCAGACTCTTAGCTTAGATGGGTCGCCATCTTGACTGGGGCGTTACAAGGGCGTTGGGTATCCTTCCGTAGTGTGACTTACAATTTATTTCCATCTATTTGTTTGACCAATCCCATTTGTCTTTGGAGTCCTACAACAATATCTTGATTCGTTGCATCCCATAAATCTTGCTGTTCAAAATGAAAATATTAATGTTTATTTTAAATACTAGTATAATATATCATTTATACACATGGAGTATGGGATGGGCCATATTGTTCAGACGCATTGAGCAATGGAGATAGGCAGCAAAACAAGAAGTGCCTATAACATTGAAAATCTTAAATATGAGAAAAGCCGCTATAGCATGAATGTATAAATGTAGAAACTTTATATTTTTAGGATTAAAATCAATGGCAATGCAAACTGTATGTAAACCTGGAATTTGGGTTGTAAGTGCCATTTCAGTCTAAATAAAAAAAGTTGAATTTACAAAGCCATATCCTGTATTTTGTTGTTTTTTTCCCACAATGATTTTTATGCTGGAGGGACATAACAGGGTCCCTTTACATCGTACTCCGACACACTAGTGCAAACAAAACAAAAGAGAGGAAATAATATTTCAAGAACTGCCTTCTTTACATAATCCTATGACATTCTCTTCCATTTTCAGCATTTTTTGTTTTTGTGTTTTTTTTTTTATAGAAAATTGTCTATTGTCATTTGTACAGACCTTCATGATAAAGCATAAAAACAGTGTATTTTATATATATATTTATATATTCATATATTTTATTTTTTTTCTCTAAGTCATTAGACTTTACAATGTCCTCCAGTCTTCTTCTCTGAGATGATTGATTTTTAATTTTTTTTTTTTACTTTTTAATTTTTTTTTTTTGTTCACTGGTATGGTGTCCGTGTGGAGTTTTGTGACATGCCACGCACAATGAATGGAGTGTGAGAGACAGGCATCCCATCCAAGGCAGAAAGGAAAAGAAAGGGTTCATTCTGCAATTCCCAAGAGAAATCGCTAATAAAACACTTTTCTGATTCCTATAGTCCTCCGATTTCTAATTGCTTCATAATGATACTATAAGAACTCTTCTGGCCTCGGTAGATCTTTCCAATGGAACACGTTTAGATGGGAGATATTTGAGATTTTTTTTTTCTCCTTTGTTTCTTTTTGTGACTTACAATTTGTTTCTATTTTTTTGTTTTGTTTTTGGAAGTCCTACAAAAAAAGTCTTGATTCTTTGCATTGCTGTTTTGAGCATAGTAACACTGGCCAGTACATTAAAATGTTGCTGCCTTAAGGTCCCAAAGTCCACTGTATAAATAAATTTGCGGGCCTTTCATTTACAACTAACGTTCCAGTGTCAGGTGTGTGGATAAAGTAACAACAGGGAGGCGGGTGGTGGACAGAAGTTCAGCCCCTTGCAACTCAATAGTCAGTAGTTGTAGGAGAATGATTGTAGGAGGCATGGCATGAGACAACTCTTCATCCCAAGATGATGTTCACACAGGTACAATATGGAGGCCTAAGTTCTCGCCCTGTAGTTTCATCTGGTTTCCATGGTAACTAGTGGCGGTCATAGGCAGTGGCAGCAGTGGGAGGTGCGGAGCCCCTGGATGTGGCACTATAATAATAAGGGGAACCTGAAAGTTAACACAGGAGAAGAATGGACTGGTTGAAAGGACAACAAGCAAACAAAACAAAGACAAACACAACAAGAATACACATCTACGCTCTTCAGAAGGCTCCATTCTAAGTAGGGATACGTATGGAGAGATACAATCTAATTGGTAGCCATGTAGCTGGCGACATGCAACAGTATATGAAGTACACAGGGTTGACAGCAACTCTTATTAAACCAACATATAGCCTAGGGGAAGATATAACCATGCATTTCAGAGAGACATGTTACTTATGGTTCTGCTCTGGAATATTATTTTAACAAAGACACTTTTAAAGGGGGAAGTTACTTAAAGGGATGTCACAGAGCAGCTGAGTAATATGTAGTCATGGGAAAGAGTCAGTATAGCTGGTCCTTTATCTCTCCTGCTCATTCTGTGTTTAGGCGTCCAGTGACTGGTCCTACTTAGTGACTGACAGCCCTCATTGTAGTAGAAGCTGTTAGTAGGACCACCCACTGGACTCCTAAGCCTGAATGGACAGAGATTTACATGAACAATTTGTTATACTGAATTTTTCCCCACTAAATCTGCTCAACAGTTTTTACTTTCTTTAGATTGGACTGCATGTTCAGCATGATGAGCTCCCTTTAAGTGTTACCCCGCTGGCTTTAGTTGGGGTTGTATTAAACATGCAATAGTTTGGATCATGGTTCACATTTCATGCTATCTTGGCTGGTAAACAATGCCCACTATGTCGACAAGGAAGTTCAAATACAAAGAATTTAAGACCACTTCTTATCCCCGCCCTTAAAAAAGCATTGAATATTGAAATTCTATAGCCCAGTATTTAAGTCATTACTCACTTAGTAATGCTGGATTGCTAAACCTCCATGCTTCATTGTATGTCGTGTACTGAGGATGGCTGTAGGGATTTCCTGAAAATTCACTTCCTAGAAAGTCAATAAATTAAGAGTTAGTTAAGTACTACATATATCCATTTGTCTGGCAAGACCAAAATATAAGATTAATATTGCCCGCCAAATTTTAGTATCCAATACATATATTAACATATAGTATACTTGTATTAAGTCAAAAAGAAATGGAACCAAAAGGACAACATGCATCTTCATACAACATATATCTAGCTATGAAAGGTGAACACACAATGGCTCTCTAGTGTCGTTATCAGTCCCTGTATATAAAATAAGAAGTTATCAATCCCGACAATTTCAGTGAGTCCGCAGGATTGGACCAGCCCAATTTCAATATCTGATTCTTTCATTCTCCGGGGAGATAACCCACCAAAAGAGGTGTCTGGCAGCAGCATGCGTGTTTGCCATGTTAAGAATGTATGTGTATGGGATATTCTGCAGGAACAGCCAAACAGCTATTTAACTTAATCATATATGGCCACCTTGAGGCTAAGGCCACACAACATCATTTGCCTAAAATTGTTCTTCAAATTTTGGCCTCATGGAACCCATCACGGAAAGAGTTCCACCATGAACCTCAGATACAATGGGGTTAAAGAGCTTGTGTCTTACACCAAATCAGCTCAAAATTCCACCATGTGAATTTAGCCTAAGAGTTTTATGCATGGACTCAGGAGTATAGCTATAGGGGCTCAGAGATAATAGTTGCTACCAGGCCCTGGACCCTGTGAGGACCCCAAAAGTCCTTCTGACATATAAAATATACCACTGAACCACTAAATGGTACAAGGTCGGTAGGAGCTCCATTATAGATTTTGCATTGGCGCCCAGGAGCTTTAGGTTACGCCTCTGCATATAACAGACATTAGTAAACTAACTCTTCCTTGGCACCAATATGTGTCTATGGTTATGTGTCGACAACTATTTGGAATAGCTCTATGAATAAACCAAGGCTTGGAAATTTATAGAAATGGCACCAAAGTGAAAATTAAATGGTTTAGTTTTCCATTGGGATATCTTAGACTCTTACATGGGTATATACAGTTTACTATACCTCCTAATATTATCTGTAACACTATCCTGCCCCACTTGGAAAAATGCTACAAGTATGTAGATAGCAGGTCCCATTAGCCTATTGGCATACAATAATTTTATGACTACTTCTACTATATATTAGGCATATGAAGGATGTGCTGGGCAGAGTGCAGTTACATGTGTTTATAGGTGTGCGCAGGGGGGTGGGAGCGGAACAGCGGATAGTGGGAAGTGTTTATTGACGAGAAGTGAAAGCGCGCATACAGGAGGATAATGAGTTTTTGAGCTCAACTGTGACCAAAAGGAACTGAGCTATCTCTTTCCTTGATCACTAATGAAACAAGTGTAATTTCCTCATCAGCATTGAATTTTATTTCCCTACTCCCCTCTCTGCTCACCCGGCCGCTAGCCCTTTCCAGCAGTTCACTGCACCAACCTGGACTCCTTTTTCTTTAAGTTGTGCAATAATGTCTGAAACAAATACTGTTGTATATTAGGGAGTGGAGAGTTAGGGGTAAATATATGTGTCTGTTCTACAGCTTTATGCAATGTCATTTAATGGAGCATTCCCTCTCACTTGTGTTATATATCTGGGAATAAATAAACATGGGCATTAATACATTGTCAAAGCCGTGCCTAGGAGAAACGGTCCTCTGTCCATTAGATCGATACACTGTGTCTATAAAGAAAGTACTGAACCATTAGATCGTGTTACGCTGCTGTCTGTGAATGTGAAATATGAGGTCCATGACGGTAGGTAACTATTTCGGTAAAACCTTGACATGCAGCATTAAACAATACAAATACATCAATGCAGTGTAAACAATTCAATAGATTTATATTATGGTATACATGCCCTGTACTGGATTTATTATGTGTTTCGACAACTTTTTGCAACCCAAGGACAGTTGTGAATTGCCTTGATAAGGGGAACTGACTTCGAGGACTCTTGAAATGTACCAAATTGTGCCAAAATTGCGCCATAGTTTTTGTGAAAAATATTGGACTAATATAAGCAAAATGAGGCGATGTAAGAAAAATCGACTCAATCGTAACTTTTTTTGTACAAAATTGAGCAAAAACATAGTTCTTCCATAAGTAAAAGCATGCTATACTAGTTAAAACTCAACGACCAAAGAAGGAAAGTGACAATGGAAGGAGAAGACAAAGAGAAGACATGACATACAGATATGCACAATGTGCTAGACTCACCACTCCCAGTCCTGCAGTGAAACAGACAAGGTTTAGAGCTGGACAGACATGAGCAGCACTCCACAGGTTGGACCGAATGGTGGACCGAAACGTTGGTGCCTGTCAATGCAGTGATAATGAGATGCTTCTTTCCTATCAATAACCTGTGGAGTGCTGCGTACTATGTGTGTCAAGCTCTAAGCATAGATAGCTAGTGGTGTACTACGAGAAGGGATTTAGCATTCCATTTACAATAGTATGGCCCATTGAGTTCTCTGCTCAGTGGTTCCTCTGGTTGAGTGACTTAACAGCAACCAGAAATATTGGCTCACAGAGACCTTTTAGAGCGATCATTAGGTAATGACCAAGTTATATTCCAAGTTGTGTACTTAAGTGTCAGTATTTTATCTCTACAAGGTAACTTAACCTCTACTCAACTTTCTTCCCATATGTATATAAGTATTAAAAGTAATATGAAGGTGTTACTACATTACAAAATATACATTTCTGAAATATGTAGCATGTATGACTTTATATAGGTGTATAAGAATATATTGTAATACAACATGGACTTACCAGGTACCATTCCAGCCAGTGTTGAGGTTGGGTAGCTACCTTGTCCCGTTGGGGGAACATGAGGAGGGTAACCTGGCAGGGTTG
Organism: Leptodactylus fuscus; assembly: GCF_031893055.1. Taxonomy (NCBI): domain Eukaryota; kingdom Metazoa; phylum Chordata; class Amphibia; order Anura; family Leptodactylidae; genus Leptodactylus; species Leptodactylus fuscus. The sequence continues at coordinate 52,747,576 of NC_134274.1, forward strand.
TACTTGTCATATCTCGACCTATGGAAACAAAACAAAAAAAAAAATCTCAAAATCTTATTTTTACATAAACTGGATCCACATACATGAATATACACAACACTAGGATAGACACTGGTAACATAATAGCGCCTTGTACAGTATGAGATTTCAATAGATGTGGGAAATATACACCCAACATTAATAAAAACATAAGAAGTAGCCCTGAAATCTTATGTTCTGAATTTATATTGGAAATGATAACTGCCCTGTAGTGTATATGTGGAGAATTTAGATAGGCTTTGATACTATTGAATCCTAAGCTAAATCCTGGATTTGGTGCATGCTAAGTACAAATCTCCTGAATGATATAGGATTTCCTAGCATATACTTGTGGTGTAAGTTTTAAGTCAGTGAGGGGAAAGGAGCATACATTCCATAACCAGCGTCAGTCATCTGTAAATATCCTCAAACTATTCAGGCATAGCGACTTGGAAGCGATGTCAATGTTGCTGAGTTCCTCTAATCCCAGATAAGGCTGCTCTATTGCCGCAACTTCCATTAAATACTAGCGGGGTAATTAGCCTACAAACAGAAGTTAGCAAGGCTGAATCTATATTACTCTTCTTATAGAACTTTATGGTTGACTTATACTTGGTTGTGATTGCCATGCAAATCCTGCAGGAAGGTTCAGCTCGGGAAAGCTGGAGTATTGTAATGTTCTTGATCACTACACTGGAACCCAATGAACCTGCAGTAACATTCCTATAGGCTGCCCAGCTGGATTATTGGGATACAAGATGACAAATTATTTCTCTTTAACCCAGTATGTTATATTCACATTATTAAAGGGCATTGACTATTAAAAAATTATCGTAATCCAAGTTTACACGTTGTAAGGTTAGACATAGACCTAAAGCTTTTCAACATTTCTGAGCGACAATATAATTATTTTTGGTAACTATAGTCAAACAATAGACCAAGGCTATACCGAATTGTTTAACCCACAAGTCTTTAGATATCATATTGAGGATCCGGAAATAAAAAAGTTGAAACATTTTTGATAACTTTTGTATAAGGTTTATATAGCAAAAGATCTCTACATCCTTTTCCTAGACATTCACGGTAGTCGAGTTCTTGTACCATAATATCAGCTCATGGTATACAGTTTTTGTATATCGTATAGTGCAGGGCTGAATAAACACAACTGTTTCTAAGAACAATTACAACCCGGTTCCAGAATTTAACCCCATTGTGAGTTTATGCTGGACAGGGTATAACCTGGTCACTGAAGTCCAGCTTCAGAATCTTCTGTTATGGAGTGGTTTGACATACATCTGATGGTCCTAGATGTTTCCGTACACTTGGCAGGATAACACATTATGCAAAATATCTCTGTCTGGCCATTGACACCAGACTGGTGCACAAGGTACGCGAAAATGTCATCAGTTGCGTCCAGTTCAGACACAATAGCTGACAAGACACAACTAATATATCCATCCTTAGAGGCCAGGAACAAGTTCAGCTTCTAAAACCTCCAGTAAGACATCAGCAAGTTCTGCTCTTTTTTTTGAGTAGGTTTACATGTCAGCGATCCAGCATAACTTCCCTATGCGTGGCACATGAGGAAAAATAATGCCAGACTTATTAGCATAACTAGGAATGGTGGGGCCCCGTGGTGAACTTTTAACATGATCCCCCCCCACCCGACTGACACCGAAGACCTCGACCGACCCCCTCCTACACATTCCTGCACACTCTATTATGCCCAATGGTGGCCCCTGCACACAATATTATACCCTTTTCAGACCCTAGAGTATAATAATCGGAGACCAAAGGGTTAGAAAAACATAAAAAAACACTGTTACTCTACTGCAGTCCTCCGCTGTCGGCCACCGCTGTAGTCCATCTTCAATGATGTCAGATGTCACATGACCCGGGACGCAGGCTGGGGTCATGAGATGTCAGACGACTAGGCCTGAAGCCTGTCCAGATCGTGGAGAGATAGGTAACAGTGTTTTTTATGTTTCTTACCTCTCCTGGACCTCCGATCATTATACTCGAGTGTCTGAAAAGATAGTGTTAGTGATAATGATAGTGTTTGTGGGGCCCGCGGTGTCACTTACCAGTCCAGGCCCTGCTAGGATTGGTAAGTAAATAGGGCCTGTTTCCGGCTGGAGTAACTCCAGCCAGCAATGGCCTATTAAGAAACAAAAAAAATTCAGCAGTATCGGCTGTTGCCAGGCCCCTAATGTCCCAGGCCCTGTGGCAGCTGCGTCTGCTGCTACGGCGGTAGTTATGCCACTGGCCAGAACTGATTCTCAGTTATCTATAGGGTCGTTTATGGCTTCTGGCACATCTCTTACAGCACTGAATGTTGCATGCTGTATTTTTCTGTCCAAATATAGACCCTGCTCAGGTGTTCAAAGTTGTGTCGGACTCACAACAACTTACCCCTGGTTCACATTAGCATTTGGATTCCGTCCGGGGGTGTCCGCATGAGGACCCCCCGAATGGAATACCAACGCAACTGCAAGCACTATGCAGTTAAAGCACACGGACCCCATAGACTATAATGGGGTCCGTGTGCTTGCTGCGCACTGCCCACACAAATCATTCGTGCAGGCAGTGTGCAGCAAGTACACGGACCCCATTATAGACTATGGGATCTGTGTGCTTTTACAGCACAGCGCTTGCCAGATGGAATCAGACCAGATGGAATATATACGCTAATGTGAACCGACCCTTAGAGATTCTGTTGAATGGCATCACATGGATACTGAAAGCGGATATCTTCATAAAACAACCCCTTTGAGTTTAACGTAACATTGATATTTACTAATTTTTTTTAAAGATGATATAAATATATAATATCATATAAAAATCAATGTTTTATTCATATGTAAATTAGCTGAAAAGAGCTTTAGGCTGAAGCTTCACATTGCAAAAAACAGAGCCTTTTACATCACCTTCAAAGTGAATGAGATTCTGGCTAATCCCATCCACAAATTGCAATAAAAAAATCTACTGTGGAGAAGCTGTGTTCTCAAAAATGCCTATGTTTTTGAAAATCGCACCATATCAATTACACCTGCGAAACCGCTCACGTTTTCCCTATAGGTGTAATAAAGGAAGAAGAGCTACTCTGCAAAAAACGCAATTAAAAACACTGTGGATAAAATGTGATGCGATTTACGCTCTTTTTTTTTTTGCTATGTTGGGCCTTTGCCTTAAGGGCGTTTCTTGAAAATGGAGCTGCAACACAGAATAAGAACAGCATCTTTGGAAAGTTTAGAAGCTGCCCTACAAGGCGCTGTCATTTCTTTGACACCAATTTTCTTGCTGACTTCCGTTAAAGTAAATTTAGGTATGACAAGCCAAGGTATAACTGGACTTCTCAGCGACATAAAGCTTATTGGTGTACACCATAGGAAAGGGCATTACTTGATGCTGCATAGTAGTGACCAGTTTAGGGTGGCAGGCGACAGGTTCCCTTTAGGATGTAATATTAAGCATACTATATATAATAATGAATTTGTAGAACGCATGTGCAGCATTGACAATAATAACAAATTGTAGTCATAGAGTTTTGTTGAGAGCAAGTTAGAAGCCTCCACTTCATATATTGTTGCTTCAGGACCTTCTTGCTTTGAAAATGTTTATGTAACCTTTGTTCAGATCTTTTAGGGTCAGCCTGGGGATGATAGCCCCCTGCCACTCAAGATATCTATTCTATATTAGAAAATATCAGCAAGGTATAAGACAAAGCATCTTCTTATAAGCAGACAGAAGCCATCCTTGATAAAATACGGTCTTTCCTCTACAATGTATGGAGGGTTGATCTGACAAAATATTTCCAAAGAGTCAGTCAACCCCCCATGGAAATGAAGTAGATGACGTATGCATGAGGGTAAGTTTAGTACCTGCTATGAGTGGCTGGCTGCCGAACTGCCCGTAGGGAGGGCCATGGTGGGTGAAGGAGCTGTACGTAGGTGTGGACGCATCAACGGTGAGGGCCATCTGAAAAGGCTGAAGATCAGCCAGCCCCGAGCTGGCCAGTGAAGAGGGAGTGAAGGGAGTAAGGGAAGCTTCATGAGGCTCTTGCTTTACATAGAGGTGAGAGGAGTAACTCTCTGTGAGGAAGAAGGAAATGGATGGAAAGAAGACGGACAGACAGACAAAGGTTGGGTGGAACACGGAAAGAGAAAAAAAATATATGTATAAATGTAAATGGAATGATAAAAACAACAAAATAAAATAAAGAGGGATTAAAATAAGTAAAAAATGGTTCTCGAGTTGGTTTGGCACCTTGATAACGCTTCTACCTGTCATTTATTATGTTCTGCAAAACTCCACAAAACATACAGTAAGACCATTAACTTCACAGTTAATCTAAGGCCATGATGTAGACTTTATAGTATGCTATAATGAGACGTAGCACACAATATTATTACATAGAGAGACATGTTCACCTTTTCATGTATCCAATCTAACCTACATGGACACATATCTACAGGGCTGTGAATTTCCATCACGATGACAAGAATGTGTTGGCGATTTCAATGAGTTAATGCTTCTATTATCCCGAATCGTAGATATAGTCACCTTTCCCTATCTTTATAAACAGGCTGGCTTTCTACTTTAAATACTCTAAAAACCTCATCCTTTTTGGAGGACTAAGTTAAATGAATTGGTAATCTTTAGTAATGCAGACTGCCTGAATCTCTGCAGCATTAGAGCAAATGCTGATCGGCATGTGGATTTGCACTTAGCCACAACCCAGAGGATACAGTTTCAGAGTAAAAGCAGAAATCTTCTGCAACAACAAGAGGAATTACGCTGCAGTTAAATCCTTACATTGTTTATTGTGCGTTTAGGATTGTTAACAGCCTGAGGCCTACTGCTTAAGGAATTGGACTACAGGTCCTACAGAATACTATACCAGTATTAACGTAATATTACATCATTTATTTCTATTTCCTAAAATTATAAACTGACAATCATAGACCAAACTGCAAACTGTAAAGCTTTGCAAATATGTTTATTTGTCCTAGCAGGGCTTTTCTTATTGTGCTATTCTTAAAGGGGTTATTTCACAAGGTCTGCCCCCTTTATAAAACCTGGGATCAGCTGATGCCCATAGCTTGTCTTCTCTAACCCCCAGCAGTAAAGATGCATTTGGTCAGGTATTCAGTGGTATAGCCAAAGGGGGTGCATGGGTAGAAATCCGTACCAGGCCCTGAAGCCTCAGGAAGCCAAAAGGCCTGTCTACAATATAAGAAGACATCAGTATTTTTCATATTGGGGCCCAGCATCTTCTAGCTATGCCTCTGCTGCTAGGCAGACCCTATAGCATATATACAGGCTGGGTTATAGCCAGTCTTTACAAAATACTCTCTAAGGTTGCATTCACATAGAGTAACGTGCCGCGTGACCTGGCACGTATACGCCGTGTGAGATTTTGAGTGCCGTATACTCTCCCATTGATTTCAATAGGAGCCTGGATCGTATACGCCGCGTTATTTTGCAGCCGTGATTTTGCGGGCGCAAAATCACGGCTGCAAAATAACGCGGCGTATACTAGACTAACTCCCATTGAAATCAATGGGAGCGTATACTGCGCTCAAAATCTCACACGGCGTATACGTGCCAGGTCACACGGCACGTTACTCTGTGTGAATGCACCCTAAGGCTAAGGCCCCACAGGACGATACGCAGGGCTAAAGCGCTGCGGGAACACCACGGCGGGAATGCATCATGGTTCTTCCTGCAGCGCTTTGAAAAGAAAGTTCACAGAGTTTTCCTCCACGGATTTTATGTTACAATTATATCTACAGAAAAGCCGCCGGCGTTTCCGTAGATTTAATTGACATGCTGCGATTTCCAAAACTGTGCAAAGTGGGCATGGGATTCGCATGAATTCCATCTACTTTGCAGATACTGTAAAACGCTGCAATTTTTCCAGCGGCGCAATTTTTCCGTGGGGCCCCGGCCTAAAGTGGTTCAATTAGACTAGATACCTATCAGTATCCTATATACCTATCTGGCTAGGAATAGCGAAGGAATCACATTAGGCCACTGACAACTTTGTGAAAGAATAGTAAAATGTGTGTGGTTATGGCAATAACCAGTGTAGGCAATGTCCAGTATTCGCATACATGACATTAATGAGACACTGAAGACATCACCAATGTCTCATGAAAGGTGGGTTGTAGACTATCTCATGTATATCTGTATAATGGCTCAGGCGTTTGCTTAGTCCATGATGATATTCTCTATGTAGAAACCACAATGATAAGGAATGACATAGTAAAATCATGAGATTGACCAACATATAATTACTGGAGAGTAATATCAATGATCCCAGGTCCTTGTTCATCTGTACAGATTTAGATGTTGCCACCTGTGATAAATGTCTGGCTCTAGAATGCTGAAGTAGTCATTCTTTAGGTTCCATCGCTAGAATTGATTCTCCCATGAAATATAACAAATGGATTTTGCAGGACAGAGAAGACACCCAGAGCTTTTTAACAAGGCAGTTTAATCCACCAAATTATATTATTATGTTATTTCCTGCTGGCAGCTCTTATTGAATCTGCACATTTTAAATTATTTTGTCAAATAAAACGATTGAACTTGGAAAAATGATGCAGGAGGGGGGAAAAAATATCAGCAACAGCGAGGAATAGCGCCAATGGTATCTGCTTCAAAGTAAGACTCTGCTGCAGACATGTAGTCAGTCTAGGTGGAGGATACTTAATGAGATTATCTTCTAATAGCGCAAAAAAAAAAAAAACGTAACGCATCTCTCACCTTGACAAAACTACACCGAATGCATCTACTTCCCTTCGCCATAATAATCACTCCATGAATCATTCATCTTTAATAGATTATGCAAATAGAAGGACATAAAATCAACAATGATCAATAACGCCAGGCGTTTAATTGCTCGTAAAAAAAAAAAGGAAAACGTTTTAAGATTAAGCATGATCTGCAACCTTTTTTGGCTAATGATACCATTATTCCAAAAACTGGAGCATGGCCTAAGTGCAGGAAAATAAGCCCCCGCCCCCTCCTCCCTCGCTTCTAACGCTTTTTCCTTAATCTGTCCTTTAAAATGTTTACCTTCATTACTGTTGGTAAACAGCGCTGAGTCTTAATGAGAGTTTCTGCGCTCCTCTACCGTCTGATTGAAATCCTGCATACAGATGAACATGTTAGTGCTAAGGTGCCACCTGGGAGTGTCACGCTGAGCCTGCAATGAACTTTCCTCGCACTTGGACCGAGATGGATCAGGCGGAGGCATCTCAATGACATTGAAAAGATGTAACAGAGAGGCCTGACATGTGTACCCTGCTGAATATGCAATCAGATACAATAAACCTAAGCGCCCTATCTTTTGCCACCTTGTACACTAACCATATTGGTGCATGGAAGGAAACCCATTACTATTTCACATCTGCCTTTTGAAGGGAAGCAGAACAGCTTACATAAATATACAGCGAGTTGCGACCTTGGGTAATTCACCTTACCCTCGGTATCAGTGGCTCATGACCTACTCCTGAACTGTCACCGATAATAACAGCTGAGTGATTATTACTCATTTAATGCACTGTTCCACTACATAAAGACCAACCAGCACGGTAGTCCACACCTAGCCATATAAACGTATACCTCAACAGCTGCCGTTACACATAAAACCCGAAAGCCATTTATGATATGTTAATCTAAGAATGATACCGTCTCCCCAAATCAGTCTGAGCAGTATGGAAGTATTCTTTCCAGAACTTGTACGCTAAAAATCTAAGTTTTATTCATGTTGTGTTTGACTTATTTTAGCTTTTTTTTTCCTTTTGAAGGAAATGCTAACAGCAGCATAAGAGTGTGTTGAATGTTTGGGGGCAGTGACCTATTAACTCATGTGATTATGTCTTTGAAGCCAACATTTTACCTTAGAAAAATACTATAAAGATACATAAATATAAGATGAAGTTATTCAGTAAATAAGCAGTTAGAATGAATTGTTTGCTATGGATAACATCACGTGGCTTTGTCCAGCAATGACTTGTAATAACTTTGACTTGGACGTTGGAAATCCCTTTTACAAAGGAAACTTGATAAAAATCTGATTGCATTTTCCCAAAAATCAGCAATAATATCTAGGAGAACCCAGAAGCAAGTATTTAAGTCTCCTGCAGCGCCCCCATAGGCGATATGAAGCATTACAAAGTGCCTTTGAAATTAAAGGCCAGAACATGTGATACACAAGTGGGCTCCTCCAGATGGAGGGAAGGTCTTTGTTGCTCTTCACTTTAGGTAATACATGAGGGTCCTGGACTTAGGACACCCTCTATTAACAAAGTACACATGGATAGTTACCATGGAAAGTTCACCAGTCAAGCACAACCGACGGACTATTTCAGCCCCAGTCGCAATGATTTTTCTATACTTTAGCCCTCTTGTCTTTTTCTAACCATTATGATATCGTTTTGACATCTTTAGGGCATTTGGAGTGAGTCTTGACATGACCTATTTTTTTCTCATAAAAACAATCTTGGAAACCTTGGGGTAGGTGATACATTTTATTTATCTATAGCGCCAACATATTCCACAGCACTTTACAAATTGTAAACTAGCAAAAAATGGCCCAGAATTCTGGTGTAATTTGTGCAAAAAACTGGCATATGCGCTGTACACCTCATGTGTTGCGGACTTTTCTGAAAGTTTCTGGATCTTGTCTGGTAGGTGAGGTTTGTTGAAAAGGGTGGAGTTTAACATGTAAAACTGGGTACTGGACAATGGGCCAACATTTTGTGCCAAAATACTACCAGAAACTAAGCCAAATATTAAGTGGGGTAAAGTTAGATTAGACAGTCTACAAAATACACTAAATTATCAAAGAATATTCAACACTATGGAAATCTGGTGCGGTTTTACACTATCTAGTCTTACTTTACACTGTCTAAAGGTTAGATTGTTTTAGTTTGATGGCCAATTCTCATTTCCCAACATTTAATATATAGTATACAATAGAGTGTAGTATTTCAATATGTTCTGTGCACACAAGTACTGAAGAGGGGTGGTATAATCTATAACTGCTGGCACTAAGATTATACTCAGATACACCATCATATGTACATCACTCATCCTACATCAATAGATTTTCCTACTGTGACATCACTGTGTACTTAGTATAACATATCATTGCTTGCCATATAGTACAGATATTCTGTTATTTTGGATCTACACACCTCATAGGCATAGGAGCTCAGCTGTGACTGCTATGCCATTGGTGAAGAGTTAGTGACAACGTAAGTACATTTAGAACCAAAACAGATTCATGGCTGTCATACAAGCTTCACTGAAGGAGGATTGACGGTCCACCATAGGAATTTCAATTATATAAAACTTCATTTTTATTGTTTCCTATTTAAAAACACACCAAAAAGTCTAAAAGCATGTAACCACCATAGGCCACTAATATCCTTATTAGCGAGAAAAATATACGGGGAGGAGCATTATCACAAGAACTTGCTCTATATATCACCTATGGCTACCTGCCTAGAAATATACAGTACAATAGTGGCCATATACCCCAAATCAAGCCAAAAACAGGACCTATATAGAGGCTCAGCAGAAAACTCCTCCACCCCTCCGAGGCTACTGGCCTAACGCAACACCAACAGAGAGGGGAAGGTACTGATGGCCAGGTCCCTGGCTCAGCGGACTGCTGAAAGTTGTGGCGCTGGTCCTGCTGGCGGTCAGCACACCATACCGTCAATATTGAAAGAAAGCAGTTTTAACTGCTTCTAGTTGTGAGATTGAGTTTTATAGACCCCTGATATATCTTTACATCTATAAGACGAAATGCGTAGGGTCAGTTTATGTATATGTGAGCCATTGTCCGGAGTGAGTCTGAACAGGGACCTGGCTATCAGTACCTTCCCCTCTCTGTGTGGCATTAGGCCAGTAGCCTCGGAGGGGTGGAGGAGTTTTCTGCTGAGCCTCTATATAAGTCCTGTTTTTGACTTGATTTGAGGTATATGGCCACTATTGTATATTTCTAGGGAGGTAGCCATAGGTGATATACAGTATAGAGCAAGTTCCTGTGATAATACTCTTCCCCGTATATTTTTCTCACTAATATGGATATTAGTGGCCTATGGTGGTTACATGCTTTTAGACTGTTTGGTGTATTTTTAAATAGGAAACAATAAAGTGAAGTTTTATATAATTGAAATTCCTATGGTGGACTGTCAATCCTCCTCCAGTGAAGCTAGAACCAAAACAGAGCTCCTTTTTTTGTAAGGAAGAGAATATTAATTTCTTATGTACATGTGAATAGTTATATTAAGTACATATATTAGTATCATAGGCAAAGAGCAGCATAAAGGATGAAATGTTACTGACAACGCACACATTTGCCCATTAGTGCTAGTAAGTAGTAGTAAATTTGGATGGCCATAGTTTGATGTGTAACATTTTCAAACCTTTATATTCTAGGCAAAGATACTCTACTAAAGTGGTAAAATCCTTTAAGCACTGTACTTTATGGCACTGATGCCACACATTGTATACGCAACTTATTGGCTGCTGTGTATCATCACCAGGTGGAATTTTACATGATATGAACTATAATAGTCTATAACAGGAAGACTGGGCTGGAGAGCTGACTTAGGCTAAGGTCACAGGTTACGAAAATGCAGCAGAAAAAAATTCTGTGTTTTATAGTACAGGAAAAGTGAATGAAATTTTTGTAATTTCTGTAAATAAATCACAAGTTTTCCAGGCAACCCCAGCTCTCAGACAATAAGTGTACAATTGGAACATCATTACATGTGGAGATACCGAGTACACCTCATGATATTCCTGTGACATAGTGATGTCTTCTGTTGGGGGAGTTCTTGGTAACAGTACTGGTATGGTCCTGTAACCATATGTACCAATGTAATACCAAATAGTAAAATTCTAGGGTAGAGTTTCACTTACCAGTTACCACTGGGTAGCTCTGAGGTCCTGACACGTTGCTTCCTAGGTCTGCATTGCCAGAGGCTGTTAAACTAGATTTGACTTCATCCAGACCAGGGGTTAGTGCTGGAAGGGAGTATTCATTTGCCTGATGGTCAATAATAAGTAAAATAACAATGACTGAAAGTGTAAAGGAAACCCATTCATGAAAACTGTTGCTTTTGACACACATGCCCTATGTGGCTTGCTATGAAGGTCTACTGTAAATCAACTGGATCCAAAAAGTATCATATGTGTGTAAGAGTCTCCCAATTCTCTCCAGACTGATGAAGAATAAGGCATATTACATATTATCATGCCCATCCTTCTCCTGAGAGAGAACTGGCTGCCAAAGGTGTCTTGAGAAGTTGCTGCCAAAGGTGTCTGTCATTGGCTTATCTGCTCTCCAGATTCTGCCAGTGACTTAGTTACTGTCTTGCTAGTTGATGCAGAACTTATTAAAAAAGTATATAGTGTTGTTATATGTGAATATTTATTAAGTACATATATTAGTATCGAAGGAAAAGAGCAGCATAAAGGATGAAATGTTACTGACAAGACACACATTTTCTCATTAGTGCTTGTAAGTAGTAGTAAATTTGGATGGCCATAGATAGATGTGTAACATTTTCCAACCTTTATATACTAGGCAAAGATACTCTACTAAAGTGGTGCAACCTTTAAGCACTGTACTTCACATTATATATTGGAATTGACAATACCTAAACTTATACCATATAAAATGTTTGTCCACAGTTAATCTATGCCAAAGTTGGTGTGTGCTGGTTATTTATATTGTGTAGACAATGCAGAGTTGTATTATACTATTAAAAAGGGGACAAAAATACTGGATGGTGATAATAAAAATGAAAAATTGTACAAAGTTGAACGCCAAAAAAATGCCATTTTTTCCAAAATGAACCTAAACTGGATTTTCTCTTCCTCTACTTATCTCCTATATTTTATATTATCTCATCGATTTTTCTGGTGATATATTAAAAATAAAAACAAAACCAAAAATCACCTGTCTTCCTAAATCATCAGCGTTTGATTTTGTGAATGATGTGCTTCATTAAATAGAGTGAAAGGACACTCCCCCATCACCCTGTTCGTATTCTCCCTCTTCCTGTGCACTGGGGTATGAAATTGGGGAGTGGGCCAGAGCACATGGCCAACAGAAGGGTGGGAGGGGGAGTCATTGAATTTGAAAGGGTGTCCTGTCCAAAACAATCTAGTAATTGCCTTCTTATTATGGTTTTCTCGGGAGCAGACCTTGCTCTCTACAGCTGCCTTTTCAAAGGGATAATAAACGGGGGGAACCAAAAAAGAGAGAGAGAAAAAACTCCTTCTGATTAATATTACATTAAATTAAAACTGATTTTCTGCTCTTTCTTGCCCCGTTTTTTTTTCCTTCCACGCCCCCCACCTCTATGCCTGGACGCCACAGCCTAGTCATTTCCAATTCCTTTTCGTATTGATCTTCCTGTTGAAATCAGTTTCGTAATTAGCTGCAAATTAGGCCTTCTACTGGGGGTGAAGCTGCCCCCTGATTTATCACCGGAGTAATTCGCTGTGATCGGAGAGAAATTAAAATGAACTCAATTAGGCTTTAGATTTGCTTTATGGGCCCTGCTTTAAGTTTCAGGGGGAAAAAAATGACTGTGCTGGCGTTTAATAGTCTAATGAAAGTAAATAAAGGTTATCCATTGTAATAAACTCTGGGACTCTGGGAAAAGAAGGAAAAAAAATCACACTCAAATATGCCTTTTCTTCATTTCATGTTTTATAGTTTGGGGCATTTCAGAAGATTTTTTATTAATTTCATGTTCCATTAAGACAAACAACCTTTATGATATAAATAGAAAGAGGAGTTACTGTGCGAGGAGCTGAGCCAAAGATCTACAATTCTTATGGTTTATATGCGGCCTTAAAGCACAGGAAAGTGATTTAAAGGGCAAACTAGGTTTCTTGACTATCTTTTTAACTGGTGGATTGTACTCTATTATCTGTTAGATTGTATAATTTTTGATACTTTTATATTAAGAGTAAAAAGCTTGAACTTTACAAAAAAGTTAATATCCAATGCAGTAAAGGAAAACATAGAGGCTGAAACATTTTATTATTGAAGGCGTCGGTGTCTGGGTGGGCTTCATCAGGATCAGGTTAAAGGTGTTATAGGACTTATTTTTATAAAAAATATAAAAATAAACAGCAGCGCTGACCTTGCAGCGCTGGAGTCTTGAGCTCAAATCCTGCCAAGGACAACATCTGCAAGTAGTTTGTATGTTCTCCCAATGTTTGCATGGATTTCCTCCCACATTTCAAAAATGTGGAAAAAATGTACATTGTAAGCCCTGTATGGGGCTCCCAATCTTCATTAAAAAAAACAGAAAGATACAACTATTTGGAGCTGTTCCAGCAGCCTCCCCGCCCCATCCTGTCTTTGTACTCTTTGTAGCACATGACTACTGTAGATACTCATTGTCCTTAGTAGTCACATGGCATACTCCACTGGATTGAAGCATTAGTTGTTTTTTTGTAATTTATAACCTTTGCTGCTGCTATTATTATAATATTGAGTGGTGTTACTTTTTATCAACACTTTCACTACTTAGAGTCAGTTAATCCTTCTATAACCCGTATAAGAGATGGTTAATGGATAATGTGATATGTTAGATCTATCACTGCCACATTTATAGAAGAATTTGTACGTGTTGGCTAGATTTGCTATGATGTATACTGGTAGCAGTCTGGTAATGGTGGACTCTTCTGAAAACGTCCCACTTTGACACTTATAACCAGAGCAGTCTGCAATGCTGGCCTTGTATCAATGAAATTTCAAAATCTATAAGCCTGTATGCATGAAATATGTTGAATACTTCTGTCACGTTGGGGGGTCTCGCTAAATAATAATTCTAGCCAGCAGTATTTACCTATGATAAATAGTTCTATCATCCACTTTACCTGTTCTGATTTGATGTGTTCTGAAGCTTGAAAGACATCGGAATATGATGGGCGTTCAAATACTCGATCTAAGGCTTCCAACTGTTGCTGGGTGAAGTTGTCTGCACGTAGATGTTTCCGTAAGCTCTCCACGCTACTCTGAGAATCTCCATTTGGACCAGAACCATCAGACCCATCTATGTAACAAAAAAGGACACAGCAATGATAACTGCTTGCAGCTGAGCCATAGAGGCATAAGGCACATGGCATGTTTACATGGTTATTTTTTGGCGTTATCTGTCTAGACTCAACACGTTCTACAATGAGCTGCTTACAGGGACGCACATTGTGAATTATAATTAGGTTGATTATTAATAATATGTTAATGTAACAAATAGATATTAGTGCTTTAGTTGCCGTGTGACATGTAGAGTTGAATGTGTGCCGAGGATGTGTAGATGCATTTCAGCACTCTGTATTGGATTTCATAGGATAAATTTCATCTATAGCAAAAGTATTCTCCCATTCTGTTCCAGTGGGAATGAAGCCGGGAGATTACATTAAGACCGATAAATCTTATTCTTTGCAGGTGAATGTTGGATATGATATAATCAATATTACATTATATAGCATGGAGCAGTATCCTTCATAAGCTAATGTAAAATATCAGATATTGATTAGAGGAAGTACAAAGCATTTTGTCTGACCCTTTAACAAAGCATCATTTGGTTCACACTAGAGGAAATGGCCCATGTTGATTTCTCTTTATATTCCTTTTAGAAATGATTATGGATGGCACTACATGTTGTCATTAAAAAAGGATATCCCGATATATTTTATACCCATGTACACATGATTAGAAGTTTTATTCTTTTCTACTGGGCAGTTAAGGCATACACATCACAGCAAAGTCAGACAAATCCGCAGATATTGGAGCGACTAGTCAACGATCTTATATGTAGGTGCGCCATCGGACTCTCTTGACCAATGATGTTGGAGACGAGAAGGATCAAGCATATTGAATTTGAACATACAATCCTTTTGTTCTGTGGGTGGATAAGCCACCATGAGTGGTGTCTTAAAGCAACTTATTCCCCTCTTCTTATTTAGAAGACATACCTGAGCATGGATGTATATTAGTGGTTGGCAAGAACACCTATCTACCGAACAAGCATTCAACTCATGAGTATTGAAGTTGTATGGACACCTTCGGTGTAGCTTTAATATTAAGCATGGTATGCATAAAAAGGGTAGACAGAATAGAGGCATCCTCTATTACTGATATATAACGCCTTTTAGCTCAGGTTAAGCCTTACATGAGAATTACTTGTTGTTCTGGTGACCAGCTTACTGGCCACTAGGACAAGACATCATTACAGTAACGTGAGTACTAAAGGAAAACTAAGGCAGAAGTGAACCGCAAGGTCCCTGAACCTATTACAATTGGTGGAGTTGCTGGAGTGAAGGCATAAACATGGCCTTCTTGTATTAGGATAGGCAGTATAGTGGTCTTAGTTGTGAATTAGATTCGAAAATTCCCAGAAACGTATCTTAGTCGGTGCTGAGGCCGTATTCACATTACATATGTTTCTAAAGTCTTTGAGCAGATTTTTCCCTTTAGACTGAATTTTTCTATTAGGTAAAGGTAATCATTAGTACCAGTTATTAATTTGACATCATGATGAAAACAAGGCAGTGGTATTGAATATCCTCATGCTGGTTCTGCCTCCCTCCCTTAGCCTTTGCTATTGGAACACCCTTTGATTTCGAGATATGCGTCATTGAGATCTTGATAAATAATATCCTAGTTTAATGATTAACCTTTGCACTCATATGGAGGGTTATTTATGATGCTGAAATAGTTTAAGACGTCAACTAAGACATGCCCCTAAGTCTTTCTTCATGGTAGCGCTGCTAAACGGCACCTTGAAGCCATGTTTTAGATGTATGTGGACACTACAGACACACAAAATAGTATATTATATAGGATAATGACGATAATAGTCATCCATCCATACCATATAAACACGGTACAAGGATATATATTTTTTCTTTTACCATATAAATAACATGGTACATGGGATCTAGGACCACCTAGCGATCCACCAGTGAGGCCCTGATCATCAGATACACTGAATCTATAACACATAAAACAGTAAGGATAATGAATACAATAAAGCTGAACCCTATATAAAGTACTCAAAGTGCTCTTTGTATCTAAAGATGTTGTGACTCCAGGGTTAAATACTACCGCCCTGTGAAAATTCAGAACCATCCGCTAACACACATCAGTTTTAACACACATTTAAAAAGCAAAAGATCAGCTTTTAAAAGAGCCATGACCCAATAGATAGATGTCTGATCTTGTATACGTGTGTGTGAGCCTCGATTATTCGCGCAGAGCTGTCCTCCCTCCTCGGCTTTATTTATGCAGGGGGCCTTTTCAGATCTCGACAAATCTGTCAGTCTAAATTTGCGAGAGATTATGGCGCTCCTTCTCTTGCACAGGGAGCGATGATATATGATATGTGCTAGCCCTATTGATTGCCTGATCTGGTGGCAGAGGGCCGGCGAAATGAACTTGAAATGAACATCATGCCTCAACTCATTGTGCGTATAATACACTACTTAATCCCACATTTTTCAGCCGCTATGGAATTCAATTGATCAATCATGTTCCACTGATAGTGCTCTTTTAGGGGTTATTGCTGTTCAGCACGCCAACCAGTTATTTATTTATTTTACCCGGTGTGGGCCTGGTGATTGGAAGCCGGGTTAAAGAGAACATGAAAGGCAATGCCAAGCCGGGAAGAGGAAGAGAGAAACAAGGTAATTAACCTTGTGAAGCCAGGACATTTACAGTGCATGCAATTTTATATATGAGTGTTATTAGGTGCAATGAGGACTAAAGAGTGCTAGGCCTCATTTATCAAGCTGTCTAACAGTGCAATGGTCTTTGTTGCCCATGGCAACCAATCACAGTGCAGCTTTCATCTCTGGAACTGCTTTGGAATAATATAAGCTGTGCTGTGATTGGTTCTTATGGGCTACAAAGACAGTCCTAATGTTAGACTATAGGTTATATGTGTCTACACAGATTCATCAGATACATGACATATTTTATTTTTGGGCTGCGCTATGATACAAAAAATTCCATTACCGAAATGTCAATGTATCAATATAACTTGTAAAAATGTCTGTAATAGCCAAGGGATCATTGGTAAAGATTAGAGATGAGTGAGTAGTATTCGATCAAATACCTCCCCTGCATAGTTATTAATGTAAAAAAGCGCCAGAGAAGGTGGGAGGGGAATCTAATTTTTACTGCGTTTACCGTGTGGTATTCGACCGAGTACACCAATATCTATGCAGGGGAGGTAATCGATCGAATACTACTCGCTCATCTCCAGTAAAGATACCTTAATGCTAATGTTCGTACGTAGGATTTTCGGTCGCCTATACATCACTTACCATTATTTTCATTGTTCGTTGCTACAATATAATATAACAGAAGTGTCTGATCTGTTGGCGGTGTCCAGCAGACCCAATGGACCCTAATGGAGTCCATTAGGTTTATGTTGACAAGTCCAGGACATAATAGTGCAACATGCCGCGCTACATTCCTGATAAAATCAGTGACGGAGACTCCTAACAAAGCCTCTGACACATGTGAACCTAGTCTTAATGGTTCATTTACTTCGAACGAAAAATAAAGTGCGTCTGTGTCCAAGTGTTTTGTATTTAAAACTCCATAATTGCTCTTTTTCGTTAAAAAAAATAAAGTAACCTTCTGGATTTTAGACTCCATCATTGCAGTGACAGGGTTAACATCTCGGACTTCCCCAGATGAATATCTTACTTTTAATTAATAATCTAATTGCAACATTGTGTCTTGTTCTATTACGGCATGTAGTTGCTGGCACCTCCACCCCCACCTCTGCCGCACACTTCCTAATTCCCTCTGAAACCTGGCGGTGTCAGGCATCTTTCCTGGACACCCCCTTGGGGGCCTTTCATAGCGTTGGCAGTTGTTGCAGTTTCAAACTCAATTGTTCTCGTCGGTACTGAGGCAAATGGAGTCATTAATTACCTTCTATCAGCTGGGCTGAGTTCAGAAGGCGATCAATAACCCAGCGTTTGTCATTCACAGCAGCAAGCGAGCGAGCAGGAGAACAGCTAAACCAATACCCGCACAGAGCACAACAACATCATATAATCATAATACTAGTCATCAATACTGTAGCAGTGTTTTTCTTCACAGAGATAATTCATTCCTTCAAAAACAGAAAATGACTTTCCGTTTCTCGGTCAGAGCGGAGGGAAAAGATGTAGGAAGCTTTGGTTGTGAAATCTGACATCAGTCATCAGTCTTCAACCTCTCATAGCAGGCATTGGCTGAGCATTATGCAGGGGGATGCTGCAGAGCAGTTACTGCTTTCATAAATGCTTTACCGTTATTAAGCTCATTAATCATAGGTATAAGGGCTAGGCTTGCAAGCTGCATAGAAGATGTAGGCCAAGGGCATGCAACCTATAGCGTGCCAGATGTTGCTGTACTACAACAACTAGCAAGCTTGCACTGCTGACGATGGGTGTTGTTGGTTAATGATACCTTTATCTACCGCCATGCACCGTTATATCATCCATTGTATCGTTTGGCAACTGAGGTCAACCTTTATGAAAGAAGTTGGAGAATTCAATCGCCTGCTATCAATCTTGCTAACTTAGATGACAATGTATGGGCAGATAACAACGTCAACCTGTCATGTCCTTTCAAAATAGCAATTTGGGTTGGCTTTGTATCGCCGGCAATTTTTGCTTAAATTGTATTCTCAGGAAACAGCACCACTCCTGTTTGTTGGTTGTGTCTGGTATTGCAGCCACTATTATCCCCACTTTAATTAAAAAAGAAGTAACTCACCAAACCCATAAAAAAGCAGTTTCTGGCAAAAACAAAATATACATATGTTTTTCGGGGGGCAACACGGTGGCTCAGTGGTTAGCACTGCAGCCTTGCAGCGCTGGAGTCCTGGGTTCAAATCCCACCAGGAACAACATCTGCAAGGAGTTTGTATGTTCTCTCTCCGTGTTTGCATGGATTTCCTCCCATTCTACAAAGACATACTGATAGGAAAATAAAATGTGCATTGTGATCCCTGTATGGGGCTCACAATCTACATTAAAAAAATGAATTAATAAAAATATATAGATATGTTTTTCTTGCCTCATACAATCCCTTTAAATGGATTCTCTTTAATGCCAGTGTTCATGTAAATAAGGTTCTTGTACATTTAGGGGGAGTTCACACGGAGTTACGTGCCGCGTGATGTGGCACGTAGACGCCGCGGGACCCTTTGCAGGCCGTACACGCTCCCATTGATTTCAATGGGAGCGGGGATCGTATGCGCCGCGCTAGTTTGCGGCCATGAATAAATGCACGGCCCCCTTACAATGGAATGGGTTCAGCAAGGCCAGACTATTTTATGTCAGTTTTGATGATTCCTGCAACGGTGGAGGATTTTGCAGATTCCTGAAAGGCCTGCTCATAGTACAAATGTGGCGTCCATGTTAGTGTAGTGACGCAGTCAATGGCCCCACTCTTGTCCTGCCAACTTTGAGAAAAGTAGGGTAACAGCAGGGTAACAATGTCACTTGCAATTATTTAGGCAAAAGTGGTCTAAAAATGTTGCAAACCACCAGTTTGCAACTTCTTAATATTAAAAAGAGGTTTAGCATCTTCATGTCCCTGTCCCATTGTATTACCATTTATGGACCCGCTGCATTTATTAAGGTTTGGCAATTTGCACCAGGTTTGTGACTTAAGGCCAGACTATAGCACATGCCATATCTGCACTATAAAGTACAACTCGTATTGAAACTTACTTCTTTCGAAAGCAGCAAAAACATACTTGTTACCCAGTTGTGTTACTTGCTACCAGTTACCCGATGTGATAGAATTTAGTAAAAGTCTATGTTTGCTCATAGGAGGCATGAATATAATAATGAATATAATTCCCAGTCTTTGGGACAGCACAAGATGTTCCAGATGTATTAAGAAGCATTTTGCCCCAATACACTTTGTATTAAACAAAGTCTTCATTTATTTCCCCTATGACTTTTATGAACTGTACAGTACGAGTGTAAAGTAAAGCAAATATATAAACCTGCCTCCTGTGTGGTCTCAACTTGAGAATAATATTTGTACATGATATAATGAGCTCTCATAACTTCACATTCTCTGTTCTAGAATTAGAACTTGTGGTTTATACATGGAGCATTGTCACAAATATATGGTTTACTGTCATAGATGTGGATGCTTATGAAGGTTCTATCACTGAACTACAATCTACTCCATATTACTCATCTCATTCACAGTACTCTTTACACTGTAATCTTTCCATTTTATAACATAAAGTAGAACTCTAATGCTGCCTGCCACACTGAACCAGTCTCCTACATGATGAGGAAACAGCACTGAATAAAGGACACCAAGTTCTACAGTCAGTGAGCAGAGAAACCTAATAAGTTATGCATGAAGACAAATTGTATGCTATCACCTAGGTAGCTCCGCAAACAAGGTAAAGATTCAACCAACCACACATCATGGAAATTCAGACACGAAAATCCTCCCAGTAAGATATCACATATTTCTATAAAAAAAGGGGGAACAAAGAAAATAATGGTAGAAAACTCAGTGTAAAGTGATATAAAAGCGATGACAGGCCATAAATAAATGTGTTTTCCAGGTTAGTGTTTGCTGTCTTCACAAACAAGGTTCAGATCCACTGATCCAGAACATCACCATCGTCTTAGAGCTCTACTACTTGAACTTTTCCTTTCTTCTTTATCGGTTTGGTTAGTTATAAACTCATTCCATTAGAGTCAACAACTGGGTCTAGATTTTCCCAGCACAGCTTTTACCAGTGACATGAGTGGATCTTTAGAATTTGTCAAACCTGGTGGGTCAATCCTACCATCTCTGCACTATAACATCCACAACTGAGGAGGGTTCTCAGGAGAGGCCGGATAATAATACTATGGCTTGATTTACGAAGGTGGATATGTCTAGAAAGTGGCCAAAATTACAATTCATGATGGTACATTTTGAGCACACTGGGGTGCTCAGCACTTTTTATGGTAGCGGGGTGGGTATCCAGGTGGGGGTACCAGTACCTGACTGATATATATTTGCAATCAGGCACACGCCATAGTCTCTTACTAATTCTGATAAGTCATGTGCCTGTCAGGGAATCCATTATGAATGGCGTGAGAATCACCAGTCTTAATAAATTTTAATCTTATTCCTTGTTTCCACCCATCATTTTAATTTAAAAGCTACATAAAGGAGATGGGAACTGGCTCAGTGGTTAAATGCTCCAATAGTAAAATTATATTATTTGAATAGGCAGATGAGTTCAAAAGTCATCATAAAATATCAGGACTAGATATATTATTATATTATGGTGGATTCCATTTATGAAGGCCCCTACCCCAACATATAATAAAGGCTTTGCTTACCAGACTCATTTCCTAAGGATGTCTACTGCTTTTCCATGGAAAAGATTCTGATTTATTTAATTTACAGCTTTTCTATCTAATACTCATCCTGATCCATCCAGTGCTCCGTGGCCATAGCAGGGAACTCTGGGATCTGCCACAGTCTGGTAAATATCCAGGCTGAATTCTGTCACTTAATAAACTGCTTGTAGAAGCACAAACAAAAAGCTAACACAGAGGTTTGTGACCCATGAGGTTGAATGACTATGCACCTTTAGGCCGGAACAGCGTGGAACACGAGTAAGCCTGCGAGAACCTTACAAGCCAATCTCAAATGCCAGCTTTGTTAGCTGGAAGGACAGAAGGAAGGCGAAAAATTACATAGCATGCAGCTCTAACTATGCTTGTTTAGAGAAACTGCTTGCATTTATGAAGTCTTTGGTGCGGAAAGCAGGGTTGCAAATGACTGCATCAGGAGCGACAGTAGGGGCCATTAATTTCCTGTTATGTTTTCCTGTGTTGGGGGCTTTATTAATTTAATTTTACACTGTCGAACAACGGCGAGAGCTGACACTGCCACACTTTCATTTTTTTTTCATCACTTCATTCTGCTTGTCTGACATACAGCGGCAAATTGTGAGGCCCAGCGAACACAACAGGACTTCAGTCTGTGATATCCATCTAATTCAAACCCACTTCTCCATTTAACCTCTTCCTAGCAGCTCACAGCCAGGATCTGTAGATCGCTGGCTGCTGAAACTTACAATTGTGCATTGCTTGAGGCAGTTATTGGAACCCTCAATATACTGCAAGGAGAATATTAGTACTTTACATTATTACTTGGAGCACGGTGCAAAATAAAACGCTATAAAACAGCTACTATTATCCCAGGAGAAGAACTTCTTGGGTTATCTGCTCAGCCTTTGGCTTTTTTATTGTAAGAGTCAAGATTCATTTTGGAGACAAGTGCCAGACTGCCAATGTTTCTGAATTATCTGATGCTGGATTGAAAGATTTTTTTTACTATATTTTCCCTTGGATGCGGACAGGCACATTTACCTCTGTGTGCATTCACCGACTGACACGAAACACTCTTAAGATATCTGTTGGTCAGTCTGCCAACCAAAGATGTACATTGCTCAATTACTGTAGGTAGTAAAGTATGTGTCGCCGCTCAGCACAGATATGATCACAGTTGGACCGAAGCCTGATATACAATGCCTGATGTAGATGCAATACAGCGGAGACAATGAATAAACGTATAATCCGTACCAAAGACTCAGGAGAAGAGCAATAAATATAATATAACTCGTGTATAATATATGGTAACTTCTAAAACCTAAAAACTGTGCTCACCATTGTAAAGTCCACCTACACTATTGCTTTAATGGAAACCCTTCACATCGTACATACAGTCCAATCGGTGCTATAGAGAAGGAGCTGAGCAAATCCATATATAGTTTTATACAAAAATATTTTGCATAACTTGTTTTTCATTTAGAGTCCGGCCCATTCCTGTCGTAGGAGTCCAGTGGGCGGTCCTGCCAAGTAGGTCATAGCTATCTTTGTATCTATACTCCTACAGGGAAGCTCCTGGGCCCCAGTGGATACCTAATGGGGCTTCCACTTGCTATGTGTCCACTACTGCCCCTGGACGCCTAAGAATGAGCAGGAACTAAAATGCATGGATTGCAAGTTATAGTGAATCTTTTCCTGTACTACTATATATATCAATCCTCTACTCCTGTAGAACCTGCAAGCCATGGCTCATAGGTTATATGTAAGACAAAATATGACAGCTTTATATAGTAGTAACAGAGCTGTTGTTTTCTGGCCCCTCACGTGATATAGCGATCACTGATTTTACAGGTAAATATGATTTTGATAGTTATGGATAT
Organism: Leptodactylus fuscus; assembly: GCF_031893055.1. Taxonomy (NCBI): domain Eukaryota; kingdom Metazoa; phylum Chordata; class Amphibia; order Anura; family Leptodactylidae; genus Leptodactylus; species Leptodactylus fuscus. Next base: position 52,770,897 of record NC_134274.1, read on the forward strand.
ATTTTAAGACAGTGTTCTGTTCAATATTATAAGGTCACAACAAGAGACCTTATATTAGTAGGAACGTTCTTCAATGACTATGGTATTTCTTGAGTCTTGCTGTCATTTCTGAACACACACAGAGATGAAAACCTTATCTAGAAGCCTCAAACTTTTCATAATCAGCTCGCAGTAAATCTCTTTCCTGTACTGAATGTCGGAGAGGAATGTATGTTATGTTAGCTCATACTGGGGAAGGGATCTATCTGCACATCTCCCATCCTTCTATGGATGCCACCAGCAGTTGCCATTGGGTTTCTGTATTTATTCTGAAATTGTGCTGCAAATGTTGAGAACGTGTAATGCCAACTTCACCATAAACTACGTCATCAATCGAAAGTTTCTGTACAAGCTGGGTTACCAGTGACGCCACTTTTACATCCATCCAACTTTTCTGTATCATAAATGCAGTTATCTATTTCAGCATATTTCTGTGTTGTATAATGACTTGCCCCTAGTAGCCCACATTGTGGAAACATAGCGCTTTTTTGTTGCAGATTTTGTTGCGGTTTTTTAAGCCAAAGCTAAGAATGGCTACAAAAGGAATGGGAAATATACTTCCAACTTCTGCTCAATCCACTCCTGGCCTTGGCTCAAAAACCGCAACAAAATCTGCAACAAAAAAGCTGCGTTTTCCCAACGTGGGGCTTTAGCCAAAAGGGGTTATAGGATGACAGCCCATGGACACAGTTTCTATTTCTAACCCTTTTATTAAAATCCCATTCAAACAGGTAACTTTCATGCTTTTGCATTTTTATGGAATAGAATATAGAGAACCCTTCAGTAAAAGCAACAGGTTTCCTGTTCCTGTTTTACATGAAATTGTCTTGAATATTGTCGACTTGTCCACAACGCCTCTGTAAAATATTAGGATGACCATGTGGATATGGCAGAGGTGGCATGACTATACTGTAGTGGATGGCTTATTCTCCTGCATTCTTCCTCTACCGCTTATTGTAAAGCAGATTCCTATCTTGTGTTGCTCCTTTATCTGATCATCTATAAGGAAATAAATCCAGAAGCGTTGATATGGGACGCAGTTTGTATACAAGAATGGAAAACTACAGACAGGTTCTGTGTCTCGTGTGGTGCTCTCTTGAAGAGGGAACACGAGCCACAGCCAGTCTACATCTCTGAAAAGGTTGGGATTTCTGAGGCCGCCTTCCAGTGCTGTCAAGGTCACCAGGATTAGGTTCACCGAACGGTCAGAGCGGTTTGAGTTACTGGCACCGCCTGCTGATTCCTTTGGTGATTTTTATCCATCTCTTACAGTGTGTGGGATGGGAAGATAACTCACCTAAGTCAGGGGATCTCTAAACTTCTACAGCATATTCAGGAATGTGGGAGGGTCTCATTGCCCCCCTCCTCACTTCACCTAAATAGCAGGTGAGTTTTTATTACCAGTTGTAATAAGACAATACAGGCTTTTTTTTATCCCTTCCTGTGAGCAACAACAAACATTGCAGGCTGCAAAAATAACAATGAGCGTCGGTATTTCATTAATGTCGCAGTCCAAGATATGCTTTCTGTCCTGCTCACTGGAACTACAAAAGTTCTTAGATGCACAATGAGCCCAAATAGGTAAGACTTGCAGGGGAGGGATAATAATTTTAGGCTTTGATGAGTGATACGTCTGTGATGCCGGTGATCCTGGGAACGGGACAGATTTCCTTTTGGTAAGTGAGACTCCTGTCTAATGACTTGACAAGGCCAAAGGAAACTTGCTGATCCCATGGGTTCTGTTTACAAAGCTTCTAAAAAGTTGCATCTAGACCATTAACGTTTTATCAGATGTTAATCAAGTATCTAGTGCACATCTCTTGGCCGGGGATAATAATGTCATTTTGATACGGGGCGCAGAATCTAAGAACATTGCAGAACTTCAATGTGGTATCTACTTCATTATTTGCATGTCCAAAGTTACGGTGAAAACAAGGATTAAATGGCTGAACTTCCAAAGTTTAAGGGTTAGCGCAGGAATATATTACGTGAGTTGATCATTTCAGGACTTACATTAATGTGGGTATGATCATAACTATGGAGGAGTTGTAGGAATTAAGCTCCAAAATGTTAATGCAGGCAAAGATGTAGAAGATAGTGAAGCTTATAATGTAAAATGATAAAGGCTATTTTTGTCTTCATTCAGTTTGTAGATCTTGTCTAGACTTAGATACCGAACCACTCGCTGTACTGGTATTGGCAAAGACAAAAGAGAGGGCCCCACTGCAAAAATCAATATGGACCCCCATTATGGTGCCACATTTTCCACCCAGAAGAGAAAGGCTTCTTGTTTATTTTCCCTTCCAGGCCTTTCTGTGACCCTTGGGCCAATTCTATGTCATCATACTTTCTAACCCCTCGTTCACATCTGCATTGGTAATCCGTTTAGGGGAGCCCACATGGGGACCCTCCCAAATGGAATACCAAATACACTAGCAAGCGGTGTGCAGTGAAAGCACACAAATCCCCATAGACTATAATGGAGTCCCTGTGCTTGCCATGAGATCTCCGCAGGGAACATGCGGACGGGAAAGTACTTCACAATCTACTTTCCTGTCCGCATGTTCCATGTGGAGATCTTGCGGCGAGCACATGGACCCATTATAGTCTATGGAGTCCGTGTGCTTTCACTGCACACCACTAGCAAATGCATTCGGTAGTCCGTTCAGGGGGTCTCCATGTGGACTCCGCGAATGGATTACCAAATGCAGATATGAACTAAGGATAAGAATGCAAAGGATCCTGCACAGTACGTAGTACATAGTATGTTGGAAAATCAGCTATTGAGTTTGGATGGCTTCAATTCAAGTATGTATGCATGGAAATCTTTACATAGAATGATGTATAGCAGACATTCACCTGTATGCACCCTACCAACCCCTGTGTGTATATATGCATGCGCCCTACCAACAGCAACCTAAACTGAGTACATCATATTGTTATTATACTGTAGGTACATCTCAGGATACAGAGCCAACAGGTTAATTGTGCATAGCCCATAAGAATATATGATAATGAACTGTGATTGTAGACAGGAAGATAGGGTGATGTTGGTTCATATTAACTAGATACAGGGTATTATTATCTGCCAGTGGTTCCTCAGCCTACACAGGGAGGTAATAGCAGACTGCCATGCACAGAGCTGTTCAGGTAATTGGTTTATATATCTAGAAGCAGTGGTAGCAATCTCTGCACAGACAGACTAGCAGTAAAGCCAGTTCCTTAAGGCGATTTCCTTTGTCTTTTCAATTGCTTGCACATCCATGAGAGATACAGGGGGAGAATGAGAGAGGGTGAGACAGAGAGAGAGGAAAAATGTTAATTTGTGAATTAATAGCTTTTCTCAGCGGAATTGTAAATTCAAATGTCACCTAACACGACGACTCTGTGGCTGGCCCGCTCAAGAAGCAGTGACAAGATAGCACACTTACGCCGACTCCCCCCTTCCCCAGTCTCCAAGATGCTCAGTTTGACTCCTCGCTCCCCACACTTGCATTAAATAGAAGTGCTGACTTTTCTAACTTTGGGCCTACAGATCAAGGCTCCTTTTTCTAAATAAAATTTCTATAGACCTATCGTTTGCGCGGTTGCATAATACGCCGGTTTGCAAGTTTACAAGACTTTACCAAAGAGAAGTCAGAAAATGAGGTGTCGCTTGTGTCATGCAGGTGTGAAAGGGTTAAGGTAAGCAATAAGTCAGGAGACACTCTTCCGATTTTCCATCAGACAAAAGGCTAGGGAGAAAAGGATTGTGCCAGTGCCAGGGAGACAGACGGACAGTGAGAATGCCAGAGGGACAGACAGCTGCTGCAAGTGTCACAGACATAAATACTGAGGAATAAACATTTAGACATATGAGAGTAAGTATGTGCTAAATTATGTGTAAATAATTGTTCTTTTCGCGGCACTGGGGGGTTCACAACGTGTATTTATGACGGCGCCTTTCACAGGTTTTCAGATGGATTTCTGTTGGAAAGTACTGGAATGAAAAGATGTCATCAATCCCAAGCACACGCCATCATTGTAGTCAGCAAAATGGCTGACAGAGCATATTTGCCTTTAAAATATGTTTAATGATTCAACCAGGCTGTTAGAATTAACCAGATACGCGCTGCGGGGAGGGGAAGGGGATAGAATTTATGCCTGACTGTAGAGGCCTACATTTTTTTTTTAGATTTTAATCTTTTCTTTTTTTTTTAAACATAAAAAAATAGAGCCGCCTGGATCTTGCAAGGTCGCCCCAGGATGTGTAGGCCTAAGTCAGCCTAATTCTTACATTACCTCTGCCCATATACATATATAGTTTGTTATACATGATGAGGATGAGGAGTTGCCCATAGCAACCAACCAGGACGCTGCTTTCACTTTCCACCAGCGCTACAAAAATGAGAGCAGTAATCTGATTGGTTTGTATTGTTGACAACTATTATCTGCTTAAAAAGCCATCATGTTCTCCTTGCCCCTTCTCCAAAAATTACCCCTGACTAGATTTTCCAAGGCAGATTTTCACTTCCACCATTACTATAGTTGTCAACGAACCCGAATGTGCTAAGAAAGTCCTTAGTTTCTGGAAATAGTCCTCAAAAATCGAGGCACGTCCAGATCAGAAAGGGGGCAACGATAGAAAAACCCTGCCCAAAGTGTGCAGGCCCACTCAGCTTAGAGCGGGGACTAAAACATCCCCATTGTGCCAACTTCAAAGTTGGTAAGTATGTATTATACATACCGACCATCTTCTAGAAGACCACTTTGTGATCCAGGTGGTCATCTCAGGAGGTTTCACTGCATTTATATCTAATATATTATTCAGTGATATGTGTTGAAATATATCAATGTGTGTGCATCATATAGTTAGATTGAACATGGAGGTATATATATATATATATATATATATATATATATATATATATATATATATACACACACACACATCACATGTAACTAATGAGGTTTATATTTTTATACAGCGACCAATTCCAACTCAACATTAGCGAAATAATATTCCCAAGTATGGAAGACATCCCTGGTGAAGATGCTCTTGAGAACATGTCCAAGTTTCAAAGTTTCCAGAGGTATAATGAGGGAAAATGAAACAGACAGATCATAGAGGTGCCAGGGAGGAAAAGCGATGATGCCAGAACCACAAATACTTGGAGGACCAGAAGTGATAAGAGTGCAGACTTTTAAGCTTCACTGGTGTAAAGAATGTTTATGCCAGAGAACTAGAAGACTTTGCCAAGGAGACATACACCGACACTGCCAGAAGAAGAGGCTGATAGCGCCAAACACTCTCAAGTGCAGCCATATTTTTGGCGTGCAATGCCAATGACAAAATGTTGTGATGCTTTATTACACTTATCAAAAAAACGGCTAAGATACAGATGTAGCAGAGTTGAGATTCTCTGCTGTAGCAAAGAAGTGTTTGTCATTCAGAAGTCAATGTTATTTTGCAAAGTGTGGCAACAACACCTCCTGCATTTCTAACTTTTTATGTCTACTCTGCATTTGGTGAACCTACTAAATTAACATGCCACCAATTCTAAGTGTATTGTCATTGTACGAAGAATAGCCTCTAAAAGTGAATCATGAATATAACCTTTCTAGAGCATTGAGCACATGGCTAACAAGGCTGTGATATAGCAGTAAGGGATAAAAGACTATGATTAGCCATATTGTTCATTAAGGAGTCTGGAAAGCTGGGTGGAAGAATTGGTTGTCACTCAGCTTTCCAAGATATGAACAGAATATAATGAGAGCTCATACAACGTGATAACTCAAGGACGTGATTTTTTTTAGGGAGACATGCTCTTCCGTTAAGCCTGCTGGTAGATCCTAGAAGCAAGGCCTGTTGCATCAGTCTCAGTTACTTCTGGCACAAGCAATTCCAGTTGTGCTTGTTAAAGAGCATGCTCGGCAATTTCAGGTAATTTGGGCCATTTTAGGGGTAACCAATAACTGATTATGTCTCTCATGTGCAACATATAATATAAGGGACGCGATAAAAACTGAAAGTCACAATGCAAAAATAAAAATCAAACCTCTTAGCCCAGCAATGTGTAACCTGTCAACACAGCAAAAATCTAACAAATCTATAAAGAGGAGAAAAATAGCTGGAAAATGATGCTGCTTCAGTCAGTTCTAATACCCACAACAATATACCAGGCTGGTTATAAATCCAAGAGTAAGGCATAAAACCTGAAACATCATGAAAATAATAATAAATTTGTTACACGACCCAGCCGGAGTATGCCACCAAATTCTCATTTTAACCCGGTCGCTGTCGAATAATCATTTGCTGCTCGGATGTGATTAAATGCCGTTTGTTTAAGATATCTCCCTGTGCTTGTTTCTGTTTAACGGTGGAATCCGGGAAAATGTACAAAGGAGAATTACTTGGCTGATTTCCCTTAACTCTTTCAATAAACAAGGGAGAATAGAAGTGTTCAGCTCTCCTCTCTCTCTCTAACACAGAGCTGGTGCTGTGAATCACTCTGCTGCCTTCACCCAACCAGAGAGTTTGGCTACATCATCCTGACACATAATTATCTCTACTCTTCTTAATCATCCGTGCCGCTGCTACTGTGTAATGAAAGCAGCAACAAAGATGACAGAGTAGAGGAGGACTTTTCACCTTATATAGGATGGCCACGAAGCAAGTGTTTCTGCAATGTATCTATATCCCAGTAGATTTATACTTTCTTAAAAGTAGTCCTGTCGCAAAATAAGAATGAAACAATCATGGCAAATTTGTTAGATTCTAGATGAAATTCCTCCGGATAAGACCAGGCCAATGGGACTGCTATGTGGAAGACCATGTTTGGACTGTATTAGCATGGTAAAGTTTTACTTAATATTAAGAGCAGGGGTATAAGTATATAATGGGCAGACTCAGTTTGTTACCTTTACCCTGTATCTGAATACATAAAATTGACATTTTGGAACCCCTTTCCAGCACCCAGGGCCACCCCTAGCTCCACACCTGATTATTAATCTAGCATCCGTAGAAGTCAACCCCATTGCTCATGGCTAGTGAGACCCTGCAAAGGAGTCCTTTTGTCCACAGGGCCCATACAATAACTGGCACTAGGCCTAGGACAGCAACGATTCCTCCTACTCATGGATTGGGATGTCACCACCCACCTTAGAGTTTCTGATTCTGTTAAAGTTATATTTTTAGTGCAGTGTACAATAACACAACCTATAACCTATAGGCAGCCACCCTTTATATCAATTTCCAACCTATTAAAGAGCCTAGGGATTTTTTCAACAAAGCCAGAGTTTCCTCCAAAAAGAAGAAGCACCCATCCGTAGACAGTTGTTTCAGAGTTCGTGTCTCTCATCAGAAGAAAACATGGTACTGGTTGACCTTTGATGTATCTCTCAGAGGGAACTGTTTGTCCTTACAGAGACCTCTAGCTGGTATAAGAAGTCTTACAGGCAATGCCTCTTGTATGCAAACTAGCTCTTCTCCAGATGTAAGACAATCATTTCTCTAATGACACTTATAGGCAGCATCCCAGCCATGAGAACTACACATCTCAGCTATAGGAAATTCCATATGTGATAGCCATGTGAACATATAACAATCTAAGATTGGATGGATACATAAGTGGCATATACTAATATATTCGTAACAATGGTGCTTTACTGTAATGCTAAATCCACATTAACAACATTCATTATATTGGACAAGCTCATCATGACTCCAAGGTTCCTTTACGTCTCATGTAGCAGAACAGTATCTGTTTACATGCAGCAGTATGAGAAAGTACACAGAGCAAGCACTATTATATGAATATCCTACTCAATAAAAACATATGCAACATGTACAGAGGTCAAGGTGCACACCTATACTGTATGTCCTCCAACATAATACACTATATGAATGGAAAGAAAACAATCTACAGCTGGCCCTAGCAATCCAACATTCAAAAAATGTCTTCTGGCATTGAAGTCCTTATAGTATGTGTTATGCTGCTGGATAATAGAGCGTGATATGTATGACTAGTAAGTTATATTTATAATGCTGGTAAGTAAACTATACAATGGACATGTCACCAGGCCACTGCCATGACATAAGAGACTAAGAGCAGAAGGGTGGTGCATGTAGGCTACAACTGATCTGCTATAGGAGCAGCTGGCACGCATGGCTTTGAAATTAGACCCTATTTACAAGAGATACAGAATAAAGCTCTCTCTTTTTCCCTACCTTCATCGCGTTTCCTTTTTTCGCCATTTGAACGAGGTATACCCAGGATCCCATTTATGGAATAAGAGCCTACGGGATCATTGGAGGCGCTGGAGACAGGAGGAGATGCTGTACTGGGAACTAAACAAAATGAGAAAGGACATATAAGCCTGTGAGGAGACAGCTACTGTGGATCCTTCAACACTTCACTAAATGTAAGGAAGCTTCTCTGGCATGTTCCCAACAAGAGTACATACATAAGGGAATTTCTGTAGTGTTGTCCCATCAACAGAAATGGTCACCCACTTCCAAAACAATGGAAGCAGCCATTTTGTGGCCTAATAGCTACTTTGTATCCAGTGCCCAGTAAACAGAACCCTACTGGCTCCTCCAGGATTTATTAGGTCCTTTTGTTGTTTTCTTCTCCACAGAATGGCTGTCTCCACTGTTGTCCAAACCAATACTACTTCTTATGGGCTACACTGAGTGTTATATGTGTGGACGGGAGTGACGTACACTAACCTAATATGTCATCTATATTACAGATTTTATAATATCTATTTATATAAAAAAGAGTAAGAAACTGAAAACCAATAGGAGAGATTTACTAACCTAAATTAACAAAAACTCTGGCCCAACTTGTGTCCAAGAATTGGTGTACGTATTGTATGCCAAATGTATAATATGCTTCAGACACGTTTTGTTCCTCACTAGTCAATTCCGAAAAACGTTTACAAGAAGTGCACCAAAACTGAGCCCAATATTGGTGCAAAGTATTGGTCTAAAGTAAGTCAAAGATGGAGTGGTATAAGAAAGGGGAAGAGGTCTAATGCCTAGCAAGATGTACCAAATTTATCACACAGCGTGGGTCATTTAACAAGCTATATGTATTAGATTTCTGGGTGTGCACCAAATTAAGTGTTCGTGGAGGACATGGCCTAGTGGGAAAAAGTATAGGATGCCAACAGGGGGCATGTCTTAAAAGTGAGACTAGACAGTCTATAGATGTACCAGATTTATCAACCAGCACCAGGCACTGGAATAAATCCAGCATATTTGGGGACTGTGGAGTCTGAGTTTGCACTGTTTAACCTTTAGGTAGAATTAGTAAATCGGCCACTGTTTACCACTGTGATAAATTTGATACAACGTCTGTCTGCCTAGTCTTGCTGTAACATAGTAATAAAAAAAAGTCTCCAACTTTTTATTTTGTAAAATTCATAAATGGCATTAGCAAAATAAATTAGTAGTTAAATTAGTTCAAGGGGCTTTTTTTCCCCCTAATATTTTTGTATATGGAGTAAACTGGTTTCTTCCACTAAGTTCGTGATTGTGAGAAAGTGAAAGTTATTAATAGTCTGTACATTCCGGATGATACATACAGTAAAACATGGGCACATTTCCACCTAGAGTGAGGAAAGTAATCTCTACTACTTTCACTGGTGATGGAGAAGTAACAGTAGGAAATGTAATGGCCAGTGGTTTTTTTGGTCCTGGTGATATGGTTACTGTACGTTCTGAGCCATATTATGGTGCAGTGGGGAAATATCTTAAAAATTGAATTAGAGCACCCTACAAGAATCTAGATAATGCAAACAGTCTACAAGGACTCCAAGAATTTACAAGGTATGCATCATATTGTATCAGTTTCTTAATCACCGATAACTGTTTCAACACAATTTTCAAAAACTACAATAGCGTTTTCATGTCCATCTTATTACATTTTGTTCTCTTGGTTTTCCAACATGATGACGCATTCTTCCATTCTGTAGCATAGTGGTTAAAAGCCGAAACCAGTGGTTACTTATTGGTACTTTAACCGTAACCTTTTGCCCTTCATAAATTATGAGTCACATGAACATGAATCACAGGGGAGGTTTTCATTGGACTACTCCCTAATTTAGACCTGATGACCTCATCATGACTTTCTATAGGAAGTGAATACAAATGACTACCTATGTACAAACCCAAAACACACTAGCTATGTCAACATGTAATCACGTAGTAGTAGCACAATAAAGTGACCTTGTTCCAAGTGGTAGCACAAATCATATTCGAGCTTGTTAGAAATATCAATTACCCCCTTATATTTCACTGTATTTTCTAAAAAATATGACCACAGTGACCTTAATGTTCTTAAGTTATGACAGATCTGCTAAGTTTTCATCATTCAAAACCAAAATGGCTACTGCAACATTACAGTAAATAAACTTGAAATAAATCACATAATGTGAGTAGATTACCGATGGTGTGCCCTGGCGCGCTTACTGGCGTTCCAGATCCGTCTGGCGTTGGGTGAAACGGTTGCTGTACTTTTGTCCTGATAATTCTAGGGAAGAGAAGACAAACACAAATTTATTATGTGGTCTTTTATGTTGGTTTAGTATATGTCCGAAAAAAACCACAACAACGTAAAAGTAAAAAAAAAAAAAAACTTATTTTGTCCCATACAAACAATTACATGTAGATTTTTTATTTTTTTGTAGCAAATCCAATTTTTTCTAATAGGAATTAACATTAAAGAAGAGAGTTGTTCCTTACAAGATTACTAATGACTTGGGACATGATTTCAGCTCCTGCAGGTTATTGCTGGCAATTCTTAGTATGCCATAACAAGCTCTCACAGACAACAAAGTTGCGAAAACCAAGCCAAGTTGGGTTTCACGAACAGTGTACATTGTATGAACAAGTCTCAAGGTATAAAAAGAAGAATCATCATGGCAGCTTCATAAGCAAGATTGCCTCCTATCTCCTGTCTCGGTTGTGTTCTGCTTTCTAAACAAAGACAAAGCAAGTAATGTCTTCTTATCCATTTTATAATACATGTTTTTACAAGTTATATCAATGATATCAAACTGACAAATCTTCCAAGCTGAGTGTATAAAATACAGGAACTACTGCTGCCGCCAGGTGTATGCTCACTGAGCCAAGCCAGGGAAGATTTAGGAATATGAGGTTATATCACTAAAACACATATATGCTTAGCTGTACTTAATATTTGTCTATATCCGTAAAATTGCCTCCCAGTTATTTTATATTTTTAAGTGAGTCTCGGGTACAAGTCACCGTCATATACATAGAATTGACTTTATTCTTTTCCCTGTGAATATTGCTTTGATGTAAGACGACGTGAACACACAATGACTGGCTCAGGCCTTAACATAATAGCGTTACAAGAAATATAATAATATATTTAGATTAATATTTTATTTATTTACTTAGTTTTTAATGCATGACACCAAACCCACTTGTCTATGTGGATTTTTTTGCAATCCACAATACCCACAAAGATCATTCTTAGATTACAATGTCTATTATCCAAATATAAAACTTTATGGCCCAGGTCCTAGAGCCGCTTTAATAATCTTAAAGCTCCAAGTCTTGCTTTAGACTTAGACCTAGTTTATACTCTCAGAACTTTTTCTACGGCCATAAGGAAACAATGGCATTGTCATCTTTTCTTTTTTTTTCTTTTTTTTATGCATAATTTGTTGTCAATTTTGCAAAAAGTGTGAAAGAAAATTCTGATTCTCCATTCTGTATTATTTTAATACCGGTGCAGCAAATTTATGCTGGCATTGTGCATGAAAACATTAGCCTGCAGCCGTTCCCAGACAATATATTCCTTATCGGTGAGGTTAGGCTGTACTTTGCTTAGCCGGTGATTAATTCACAAAGTTTAATAAGTGATTTTGGGAGGAAGCCTGCAGGTGGACTCAACGTCCTTTCCTATTGATGGTATCTTTACATATTTGGTTTTGGTCTTTATAGAGCCGTTAGAAGTAGCAAGCGACTTATTATGTATCATTATTATATACTGTACAGTCTGAGATGAATAATGAATACGTTCCCTAGTATATAGGTTTATGCATATATCTGCTCAGTCATTGTTTCTTGGCTTTGGTCTTTAATGCTTAGCGCTCCCATAGGCCATGGTCTGACTTTATTGATTTTACCAGGCCAGGGGATGGGGATGGGGGGGGGGGGGCAAGCAAAGAGATTTAAATAGAAAACTATAAATTATTTCTGATAGTAAAGCAATAGTGTCAGTGTGCTGAGCAGAAGTCCTGTGTCACTATTAGATGCTTCTTAACCTGGTATCACTATAGAAAAGGTTAACTGTCTGATGGAACCCTATACCTATGGGGCTAAATGGATCCCAGCAGCACTGGCCCAATATATCAATGCTTTAGGCTGCTAATATTCATCTTCTTATTGACTAGGGGGCTCAGACCATACATCTCAAACCACCTTGGTTGACACAGGGCTTTGAGGATGATTGAGAACCCTACGAAAGGAGAATCATTAAATATATCCTATAGAAATGTCTATATAGATGGACGGAAAAAAAAATAAGAAAATCACAGTAATAGATTGAAAAATAAGGTATAAAAAACCAAATGAGTAGACATATACTTTGATGTTATTATCAGTATAGCATGGCATCCAGAATATATCAAGAAACTATAGGAAGTTTTTTTTCCTGTTTATTTAATTTCACTGTAGACACTTTTTGGTTTATTCATTTGTCAGTGGAAATACCCTATTATACATTCCATGTAAACAAGAAATTCACTGAGTCAAGCACCTGAACTAATGAAGTCTGTTTTCTTATGGATTTGTGTGCTATGGTTGATTGACCCGTAAACTAAAATATACAAAGATTTCCTCATACCTCACACTGCATTCTTAGTAAGTGATTAGGAACTCGTGGAGGAATGGCGGATGACTGGCAGCTTTACCCTGTGATGTCATCGTAAACCATGTCATTTTAATATAACATCTGTTTATTAGTTATCAAACGTCCTTTGACATTGGAGTTGTACATACTTAGATGGTCAGTAAGCTGCAGGAGAAGCATTAATAAATAGGCCAATGTTTTACTCATCTGCAACCCAACTCCCTATATTATTACTATAAAGACACAGTGTTATACCGTATACCGTGTGCATCACCTTTGTGGTGTCAGAATTGTGACAAAATATTGGCCAAAAAAGTCCCCAGTCTCTATAAGTCTAAGGCCCCATGTTGTGGAAATGTAGTGTTTTTGGCTTGTGCAGAAACGCAGCAGAAAAAAATGCTGTGTATTAGGTCAGGGCCCCAAAAAATCACAGCGTTTTAAAGTATCATGCGAATCCCATGCCCACTTTGCGTTTCAAACCACAGCTCGGGCATGGTACGTTTTACAATACCATCGTGGTTTTGGAAATCACAGCATGTCAATTATATCTACGGAAACACCGGCGGAGTTTGTATGTTCTCCCCGTGTTTGCGTGGGTTTCCTCCGGATACACTGGTTTCCTCTCACACACCAAAGACATACTGATAGGGAATGTAGAATGTGAGCCCTATATGGCACAGTAACTGTCAACGTCTGTAAAGTGCTGCGGAATATGATGGCGCTATATAAGTAAGCATAATAATAATAATAATAATAATAATAATAATAATAATAGATATAATGGTAGCAGAAAGGAAAACTCCATGAACTTTCTGTTCAAAGCGCTGTGGGAAGAACCGCGATGCGTTCCTGCCACGGTTTTTCCCGCAGCGCTTTAGCACTGTATATCGTCCCATGGGGCCTTAGCCTTATAGTCTCAATAAAGCCAATGAGATTTTGTTTAATCTCATTCACACATTGCAGAAAAGAAGAGTAACAGAACAGCTACTTTTTCAAAAATGTTCATTTTAGTTGCGTTTCCCTATGGGTTTAATAGGGGAAGGAAAAAAGAAAAATTTTGCAAAATCTAAATGAAAAATTCTGTGGAAAGAAGTTCAATGTGTTTTTGTATAGTTTTTTTTTCTGCAACGTTTTGCTACGTCGTGTCAAGCAGTTTTGTGGAAAGAAAAGGCAGGAGTTGAGTCAAGAAAAATATAAAGTAATGACTTATTCTCCTTCCGATTGGGTCGTCTTCTGGTTGTGCCTTAAAACTGCAGTGACATTTCTCAGTTTTTTCTGCTTGTGAAACCACCTTTACAATACACAATATCACAATTCAATATGTTCCAAAATAACTGTTTGTTTGCATGTGCTCTCCCAGAGAAAATGTGTAAGGCTTTATCTCAGATTTTTTAAAAATTAAAATAGGCTGCAGAATTTTCCTGGTTTTTCTGTAGCAAAGTTCCTCCCTACGCTGCTTTGTTCAGACTGGGAGAGCAGAGGCCATTGTTGAAGACTTTCCCCCAAGGTGTTCTTATCAATGGAATCTAACAATGGCTTTCGTAGACCTCCGGTGTTGATATGGCTCTCCCATTCAGACGTATTCTGGTTTAGTTCTGCAAAACCAGTATAACAGATGTCAATGGGGACAGGGCCTATTATGTGTTCACTTGGAAGCAGAGAATGTACAAGCCAGTATATATATATATATATATATATATATATATATATATATATATTATATATATATATATATATATATATATATATATATATATATTCCCCCTAGATGTATAGATAAGCAAACAAGAGTCAATACTTTATTTATATTTTTAACTTCGCTCCATAACAATTGATTGACCGCCTGCCTTGTGCCATTCACATAAATTCAGGGACTTTATTCAGGAGTCATGTTCGTTCTATTGAATAAGCAATTTGGGAGGGTGAATTAACTGCCGTTGCTAGAAAGTCCCTGAAGAAATATTAAAATTGCTGGCAGACCAAATCAATACTCACTGAACACCCAGTATGAGTGGCCTTGGATTGTGTCTATAATGGATCTGTGCAGAATCCTATGCCAAATAAAGGGGGATTCCTTCGCACTCGCATAGCTGCGCTTCGCTGTCCGTCAATTTTAATAACGACTGATCTTCTATGAGAAAAAAAAGTGATTGTATTTCTTTTTCTACAAGTCGCCCTCTCTTTTCCTTGATTATTCGGAAACCAAGCGTATAGAAGTGTTTAGATCAAACACATCAACAGATGTTTATAGAGTCCCTGCCCTATTACTAGCAGTTCAATGTCTGTCACATAATGACTACCTCCAAATAATAATGGAAAGTGAAGGCAGAGCTTACTAAAATCGCTAGTTTTGTCAATATGAATTGTTCAGTGAGAATCACTAAGTGCTGATGTCAGTTGTCACAACATAAGGTAATGGCATGCACGAGTCAATAGCTTGTATGGTCCAGGTCAGGCGCTGTTGTGTTGTCAATCATAATCCAGTTGAACTGTACATCAGACGGCGTCAGCACTTTACAACTGATAACTACTCGCCATAATGCTGGTTATTTCCATAGATCTCTTACTGACACGGTTCAACAAATAGAATAATATCCATATTGTAAGGTGCTTCAAAATAAGATTCAGCCGGCCTGCGTGAACCTAAGCTTGGAGATAGGAATCAGAAGCCCAGCCAAGAACCATGGCCAGCGTCAAACCTTGTACATACAAGAACAGATAAATGGCCGCAGCAAATATGGTCGACAGTTTATGCTCCATACTGCCATATTATGCCATTGTTATCTCGGACAAGGACAGCTGCACGTTTAGGTTCATGCTTGTCCACTTATGTATATGTATCGATGGCTATAAATGCAGTGAAATTAGGAGGCATGCTAAGTATGTCATTCAGTTTTAGCACTCACATCTCTAATATCATTCATCTTAAAGGGAGTCCGTCACC
Source organism: Leptodactylus fuscus (assembly GCF_031893055.1). Lineage (NCBI taxonomy): Eukaryota > Metazoa > Chordata > Amphibia > Anura > Leptodactylidae > Leptodactylus > Leptodactylus fuscus. The sequence goes on from NC_134274.1 coordinate 52,786,749, forward strand.
AGAACGCAGCCCTGCAGATAGTTATGATAGTTTTCCCTTGTGAATCAATGCCCTTCTTGTCAATATGTAAATTAGTACTTTGGAGCAATGAAGGTGTGACTGTTGCTCCAAACAGGTAACTGGCAAAGCCCTTATTACTCCAAAGAACTTATTTTGCATATTGAGATAAATGGTCATATCTCACCAACAGAGGCAGCGATTCCTAAGAGGAAACCACTGGTTGATTCAGCTAACCCTAACCTATGTATCTGCAGGGCTGAGTTGATATGCTAGATTCAGCTAACCCTAACCTATCTATCTGCAGGGCTGAGTTGATATGCTAGATTCTGTTGACCCTAACCTATGTATCTACAGGGCTGGGTGATATGCTAGATTCTAGTGACACTAACCTATCTATCTGCAGGGCTGGGGTGATATGCTGATTCTGGTTACAATAACCTATCTATCTGCAGGGCTAGGTGATATGCTAGTTCTGGTGACCCTAACCTATGTATCTACAGGGCTGAGTTGATATGCTAGATTCTGGTGACACTAAACTATCTATCTGCAGGGCTGAGTTGATATGCTGGATTTTGGTGACACTAACCTATCTATCTGCAGGGCTGGGGTGATATGCTGGATTTTGGTGACACTAACCTATCTATCTGCAGGGCTGGGGTGATATGCTGGATTTTGGTGACACTAACCTATCTATCTGCAGGGCTGGGGTGATTTGCTAGTTCTGGTGACACTAACCTATCTAGCTGCAGGGCTGGGGTGATATGCTGGGTTCTGGTGACAGGGTCACTTTAAGCTACAAAACTGAGGACATTTGGTCGAATTATATGCCAATGACCAATTGAGATAGCTTGTGGCAGACAACTGTCATATTGGATTATTTTGTCCATTGTAAGCTGAAAATGCATTCATATGGCATTATTATTGCCATATATATGATCAGTCACATTATTATAATGTGACTGATCATTTAGCGTCTTGCACAGTTTTTTTTCAACTTGGGGATGGAGAGTGGATGTGCTATTTGAGCTATGATATGAGCGTATTTGCGTATTGGTTATTACTGTGCGCCCAAAAATTGCAAGGGTCAATAACTTTGTACACACCTCATGATTATGCCCCATGTCTAGAAAAATAAGAATAAAGTCTGTAACAGTTTGAAATACTCAAAATAGCCATCAAAATGACCCCCCGTCCTACTACTCCCAAGAAACCAGATGACATATTTACAATAAAACCATCTACAATGATGGCAGAAAAACGATTTCGGCTTTTTATAGCAAAACATTGTGAGTTTAGGTTAACACGGATTTCGCTTTTTGTTATGCTGCGTACACACCATGTTTGTCTCAGTAGCTTTAGTCTGTTTGCTGCTCTATGCTTGATCATTACTGGTAACATTTCATGGGCGAGGTTACTATTTAATTAATTTGTGCACTGAATGTTCCATTTTTCATTATGCCCGGGTGACATTTAACATTTTCTATGTCTTTGACATAAATAATGACACAGGTGTGGCAATGCAGCTTGTGCTCATAGAAAGCAATGCCAAGTCTCCTTTCTGGAAAGGTCTACTTCACTTATGTATGAGCGGCATTAAATATGGCCGACCCATTGTCTGGATGATGTATCGATATTCGCAATTCTATACTGATTGGACTTCTCTATCTTGGGCATTACGCTTGCATTTTGCATGTTGTTCTACTATGGACTACGTCGTAAGATGGCCAATGACGTATATTCATTTTATTTTTTTTTGTAGAATGGCCGAGACTTGTTGACAATTGACTAACCTATTTGTCTAGAAAAATTGTTTAAATTTCAGCAAATTTCACAAATATAAAAATTGTTAAATAGCTATTAAGGTGCCTATACACCTCCAAGTTGGCAAGTATTCCTCCTGGATCCCAATATACATGGGATACACTCAACTCAGCCAAATATGCTGTGTTCTGAATGGGCAGATGGGAGTAAGCGGCTTACAGATACCTCGAAGACATTGAACATGCTTGATTCTACTTTCTCCGGCCATCGTCTTTCAGGAGAGAGTCAGAGGACCCCTATATACACAGGATAGTTGTCTGGCACTGCCAGAATGGATGAGTTTACTGCCTGCCCATGAATGTGTATGGTCCCCGTTACAGGCCTTTAACACCTCATTGAACTCTACGTTCATAAACACTTTATGCCAAATGTTATGGTAAAATGGGCCCACTGTGGGTAAAACAAACCCCATTGCCCTGGTATATACTTTTATTCCTTTTTATTAACCGCATTGAAAGCCTATCCAAGCGGTTCAATATAAAAGAATCCTGATCAAATGTGTACAAGACAATTGTGACGTAGACAATGCATGGCGTACAACTGGATATGCCAGGGCCGTGCATTTCATAGAGCCTAAATCTTATTAATCCAATAACGCCTAACAATTTTACAATGGGAAATGGTTAAAAAACCCACTATACATTAAATTGTTGGGATTAGTAGACATATTGGGATGGGTGCAGAAGATATTGGGATAAGCGCTTAGACTAGTTTAGGGTATCACTTAGCAATATAACAAGTTGTGAGCGTTAAATACGACGACATCGAGCCCATGGGTTAACAGCGCCCGTCCTATTATTAAATAAGTCATCTTCCTAAAATATTTTGTCCTTGTAACAATAGACCCAGCAATGGCTGATCACAGGATTAGCGCCATGGTGAGACACTCAGGTCTTTATTTTCGCTGCCAGGGTTGATCTATGCTTGCCATGTATTTAAGCAAATCTTAAATTATAAAGCAATAGTAAAAACAATGTGTTATATGAACAAGTGCTTTCATTTTATAGCAGCCATAACATTCAGCGTGCAGTGGGACTGCGCACATAAAATAAAGACCGCCACACTGCCCGTTACATCCTGCTTTTTTTTTACCTAACACATTTGCTTCTGTAATGGCCTTTATCAATACTCCTGGGAGAGCGCTGAATGTTCAGAAGCATAAAAAAAGAAGGTTTTGGAGAATGGATTTGTTTTGACTAATTCGCCACTGTGGCCAGATCGCCGGGCACTGCCAATGCTATATTATTATTATTACCGGCGTTATTATATTCATTTGTTTATTCATAATCTAGTGGCATGGGTGTATCTGGACGCGTTTGCAGTCATTTAGCCCATTCTTTCCATAATTGGGAGCTGGTACCTTTTCGCTGAATACATAGGCAGACAGCATTATTGGTCAGAAATCCATAAACACATTGCTGACCCTATGTTTCCTTACTGTGCAAGTAGTTTCTGCTGAAAAGGCACTACACAGCTGTATTATATGCAAACAGCATTTTGCCACAGTGAAATTAACCTGGCGCCCATTTCCATATTTTAGTGGCGTAACGCATGGGTGGGTGCTTTAGAAAGATAAAAAGCTGAGAGTCTGGCGGAATATCTCTCACTGCTCTGCATATAGGTTCAGAGTCTATTTTATAATATACATACACCTCTGTGCCTTTTTACGGTTCATTGCACTATGTCAATTTAATATCATATTGGCAAGAAAATCCTTTTTGAGGTCATTATGCGGACAGCGGCAGCCTCTCGAATCTGTTTAAGACAAATAGAGGATATGTTCATTCAGCAGTGCTAGTTTTCAGTTTAAGCCTAGCCCCATAAAAATTGTAAGTATCGTCATTATTATAATTATCCAATTTCATATTGTTATTATTATTACTGATACACAGTGTTAGCAGGAAAATAAGGTTTGTAATTTGCCGTAATGTCTATTTCATCGAGGTTTCGTTCTATGGTCTGTTTGAAGCCTAACCTTATTCACTTAACAACAATCAGCATTGGCCATACTTGGAGGATATTGCTTTGTAATGTCGCCCGCACAGTTTGGAGGGTTTATTTATTTATTTGTGCAAGGATTTGGTCATGCAATGGGGATATGACCTTGCAGAAAAGAACAATGCCCTAGGAAAGCCGGGAAAAAAAAATCCCTCTGGTTTTAAATAATTGCAGGCTGTTAAACGGAGAATCCTAGCATATCATACCAGTAATGGAAATAAATCCCATTGTATTTGCATTTTAATTTTCCACATAAACAATAGGCCTATAGTATGCTGGGTTTCTAGAAGCAAAAAAAAAATCACTAGGCTGAATTTAATTAGAAATGAAAAGTTTATAGGTGCCTCTTTAATACGATTAATGCACAGTTAACATTTATCACATACATATGCTGGATCCTGCTCAAATTGCCCTTTCTTAAGCAGCCACAGTGCATGAAATGAATTTTTCTTCACTTTTTGTGTGTGAATGTGCGTGTGTGTGTGTGCTTGTCTCTTGTGAGGCAGCCCGCTCTCTAAACATCTCATTAAAATGTTATGCTGATGCCAGTGTAACGGAAGAATGACCCCTAGTTACAGTGCAAAGTTCATTAATGCTCTGCACAGATGGGTGGGATTTGCACCTGACTCCTTACTCTCCACCCTCTATGCCAAAAGTCTTAGTACAGAGAAGAAAATAGTGTCACGATTTTACAGAAATCTAGCATTTAGGGCTTTGCAAGGACATTGTATGGATGTAATTTGCATTAGACACAAGCAGGCTTTCAAACATTAACCGGCGTCAACTTTTTCTTGCGCCAGCATGCAACTCTAACATAAAAGTAAGAGTGAATGAATCTACTATTGTAGGTATTTTAGCATTAACATATATGTCCATCACTCCATAGCTTTAATTCTACATCAACATTGAATATTTTACCTAGACTTAAGACACTGACTCGATTAAGTGCTGGACGGGTTATTGATGGAGAACAGTTCTCTTGGGAATAGTTCTATTGTATTAAGTGCTATTTGTACTTTTAGCTAGAGTCTATTAGAATTGACCTGATGACAGGGACAAGAGCTCCTGCTGTGTATTATAGTATAATAAGGCATATTTAGCCCCTATTACATTTATCTATGCCGTGTTATAGGTTGCATATGCTTCCATTGGAATTTATACTTCCCGCTGGAGTATTGAACTATTTTGCTGTGTCTTTTGCACTGACAGTGGATCTGGTTACCATGTTATTGATTGGTTTTTACACAGACTGAAGGTTTTGTGCTGATCTCTGGTCTAAATCTACCTCTCTATGGGCCAATTGTTGCAAATATGGGATAGGGTTGCATTTCAGACCACCCTGGATGAACTGTGCTGCATTGAATGGACATTAATAAATGGACTTGGCTTGTGTGGTGGGAAGAGAATTGAGTGGTTATCTGGTACATTTATAGATTTATAGCACTTCATATCTGAAGTGATTATCTTATTGAGTTTTCACTCTATAGCCTTATGAGATATCCAAGCATTGATAATCTAAATGCCTGTGTTCATCCTAGATTTCACATGTACTTTTTTTATGTTTTTGACTTGTACATGGATTTCCGGGTACCGGTAGACAAAATTGGCCAGTAACGAACAGAAAAGGCCTAAATTCATTTGTACAAATTTACACATCTCTAATGGCCAGAAGGTAAGCTAAGCTATGGAATAAGGAAATATGAAGACCACCGGAGGACTAAATTATTGATTTATGAATATACCATATTTTTAAGAGAGTATTTTTGGGCGATGATTTATCATCCGTATAAGTTCATTTGAGTTTAGTGTATCTCTAACGTGTAAATATTCCACACGCTTATTTGGCATTGGACGTATGCTTGGGTCTCTAATGATATGGATTATCCACTCGGTGTACGTGCTAATACACAGCGAATGTTGGGATAGGTCATGGCAGTTTACTCAGTATAAGTAATCATGAAACAACCAATCACAGATGGCTTCATTAGGAAAACTGTAGTCATTAGCTCTAGAGGATGCAGCCCGCATCACATTAGGAGACGCCATGTAAAATCTTATCAATATGATATAAATAACCCAATGGAAATAGAAAATAACCCAATAGGATAGAAAATAACCCAAAAATACCACTTGTGACGGAGCATAAGAACAAAGTTGCAAACTTGGACAAGAGACCATAAGTCTGCTAATCCAGGAGTTGTACGAACAAAACTAGAAGGCAAATAAGTGGCCCAAGCAAAAGGCAAAAACTAAAATAAAATATTATGTAGAATCTAAATATTTTCTCTCTTTATCGAAATTTGTAACTCAACATTTTCCGATTATCTTTTATATTGGCTCTCAAACAAACATATCTTGAACATTGATTTATTTTTCTAAAAATTATCCTAAAATGAGATTAGAAGAATCCAAAAAACTTCTGAAGATACAAGTCTGTTTATTTCAGTACTCTGCTAAAAATAATTGCAACCTTATATAACAAAGCGTAATTGTTTTTACGGAAAATTGAGGCCAAAATTTGAAGTATTATCCAAATTGCCCAGCTTCAAATAACTTCAAAACTTGAATTTAGATATAAGCGAAATGTAATACATATTACAATGATACAATGAATAATAGCAATGGAACACAGTAGAAGAGAAATGGATAAACGGAGAAATAAAATTCTATAAACTAAATTGTAAAAAGAAATCAAAAAGTACAATATGTCTAGAGGAATACTTCTAACACCCTGAATTGTACGACTACCATGCTATGAAACATTGCAAATGCAAATGCGCTGACAATTTGAAGAAATCAATTTTTTCCAACAAACAGAATTCAGTAATTAATCTTTTTGACTGCGAACCATTTACCAGGAAATTTTTTTTTTTCAGCCATCACTTACTAATGTAGATTTTATGAGAGTTCCTTTTTTGATCAGGAAATTAATCGAAGAAAAACAACTGCCAAAGTCCTCGGAAATGGTGTAAAATTTTCAAAATTTAAGAAATTGTTACAAATTCTCGCATTTCAGAAATAAATCCTCCCGCGGAATAAAGTCCGAGCTTTAAGATTCGAAATGAAATAGAATAATTTGAAATTGAAAATTTCAAGAAATATTTAATATTGGGATCTAAAATCTCAAATGTTTTTGAAACAATGACTAATATAACAATATTAAACTCGGCATTAAAAAAATGTAAGAATCTTCATATAGCGTGGTATTCTATTATGCATTCATACCTATATCATCCAGTATACTATTAGTGATCAACTATTTCTCCGTTTATGCACAAGGATACATTTTCTCCCAATAAAAAGTCATCAAATCTGGACCAAAATCTTATCTTATAGTGTCAGGGAATTCCTTTCTAACTTGTTCAAGTGATGTAACAGGGCTGAATAAGTCATCGGGCGCAGATCCTATCCCAGTGTGTAGTCTTTAGTTCTACAAAGGTCTGCATGTACTTAATCATCTCGACTCCAAGAGTTATGATGATGCATTAACGGTGCAGCGCCAAGGAGTCATATGACAAATTCAGCTCTGCATCATCTGTACATAGGATTTCGGGAAAAACTTTATGATCCTGTACGAAAACTTAGAACCTTTTAGTCGTTGCTGGTGCTATAGGTCCCATTGTTGATATACATTATTCTCCTATACAATACATAAGGTTACCCAACTATATAGTTAGAAGGTGGCAATTCCAATATAGACCACAGGAGTAATACGTCTATGACAACAGGCATAAACACAATCTAGTAATTCCAAGAAATCAGAGAAAAGTCCTAACGACTTCATTAACATTCACGGTACTGTATTGTATATGGATATATATTATCTATAATGAGGCTTTGTTTATATGGAGTAGGCCTGTAAACCAAAGGTGGATCAACCAAAGATTAAAACGCTTCATTGGATGGTGGCCGAAACTACAGAAAGTTGTGTGTTAATCATTACACCCACATTCTGCAATGCTAAAATATTCCACCAGTTTAACATTGGCTGCCTGGATCTTTGACATCAATAAGTGAACACGTCTTGAGTATGGCAGTTTATCCAAGCAATGACAATATGCTGTGCTTTAAAGCAATGGGATATGTATTCTCTATCCATCAAGTGCACAATCGGATGCATCTCCCTCTTCGTTTAATATCAACAAGCTATTTTACTTTTTTTTTTTTTTCCATCCTACCAAACTGGAATAAGCTAGAAAAAAAATGAATGGGGGAAGTTTATAGTAAGGTGTATAATTAGTCTATCAGTATTATGTTACCCTGTTCATATCTTAATAACCATTTTAATACAGATGGCACACACAGGAATAATTTCGTCAAGTAGCCCAGCAGTATATTACAGCGCATGTATGTCTCAGGGATTCTTTTTGAGCCAAGGTACATTCCAGCAGTTAATTTTACCTGCTGCTTGCGAGATGACTTGGGATAATTCCATGTCATTTGTGAAATATTAAAAACATTTACGTAGGATGCCAGAGCAATTGGAACAGATAATATCTAAATTGTATTTTCTGCTGTGTTTCTGCATGGCATTAGCAATTATAGCTGTACCCTTGCCTTAGTTATGCTGGTGAATATATAATAGCAATGTCACAGATCTTATGAAAGGATAGCTACACAATGCAAAACAATTCATTTATGACGCTGGGCGGAAAATATACACTTATACATTAGGAACTTGTGTGGGTGTATTAGATATATATATTTTATAATATATATCTATAAACATATATATATATATTTATTTATTTTTTTATAGCTATACATAAATAGCT